>NC_089822.1:170021176-170321176 GCF_035046505.1 Tiliqua scincoides | reverse complement strand
TACAGGACTACATCGCCACCAGGCTCGCAGGGGCTTTTTTAAAACTCACCCCTGCCCATAGCAGCCTCCTGGAGGTGCGGGGAGCACTGCAGAGCCTTTTGCAAGGCTCCCTGCACCTCAAAATAATAAAAAATAATGAGATTGCAACCCACTTCCAGTTTTGCGATTGCAACCCAAAAGCGGGTTGTGATTGCATTTTCTTATTATTTCAAGATGCGGGGAGCTTTACAGAAGACTCCGTGATACTCCACACAACCCCAAAGGCTCCCTACACCCCCAGCAGTCTGCTGCAGGCAGTGGTAATTTTTTAAAAAGCCCCTGTGAGCCCAGCAGTGACGTGATCCTGTGGATTACGTCACTGCCTTCTTCCTTCCGCACCCCTTATGACCTCGTATAAACCATGGATAGGTCAATATGTTTGGAAGCTCTCAAGCCATGACTCATCACACCTTAAACCAACCGCTCCATAGTTTATTGTGATAGCCGTACAGAATCATTGCTGGCAGCTAGAAATAGCGGGCAAAAAAGTAATATTGATAGGAGATCATTGATTCAGTATAAAATTGCATGAAGCATTTGCTGAAGAAATGCTTGTTGTAACCGTTTACCACTAGTGATGATTATACATTTTCTTTAGCCCCTTAAATCTGAATCAAAGACATTCCATCAGAATTTTTGAATCTAAGATGTTCCATTGGAATTTGTTTTAGTTGCACCTGACTCCAGTTGCAAATTCTAGTAATTAAATTACAGTGCTTCTCTGGCGGTACCACAACAGATTAATAAACCACTCATTAGATTCAATTTTGAAATTTCAATATGAACAGGAATGTGGCTATGAGGGACTATAACTGCCTAATATGCAACTTGCAGAATATGTCACTAAGGCCGCAATCCTAACCAACGTTCCAGCACTGACATCAGGGCAATGCAACTCTGAGGTAAGAGAACAAACATTGCCTTACCTTGAGGAGGCCTCCGTTATTGCCCAACTGCAGGATGCAGCACATGCCCCACTGGCACAGCTATGCCAGTGCTGGAAAGTTGGTTAGGATTGCACCCTAAGTGTCAGTTGTATTTACAGAAATACATATTCTGTTGAACCAGAACAACTAAAAAGTTCAAAGCCCTTTGAATTGGTAAATCATTCTTAATGCAGGTTTAGGCAGCAAGGTTATGTGGTATTAAATACAAAATAATCTAGACAGAGATGCTTTTATCATTATATGTTGTTACAACTAAAATGTTCTATTTTTATAAGATAAAATGATACCTCAGACCACTGAATCATTTTTAGCACAATCCTACCTGGACACTGACGTCACACAGATGCCGATGCTACATCCGTCATATCTTGAACCCATCCAGCAATACCATGACAATAGTGCACAGATCCTGGCAGAACAACGGCCAAATGCCAAACCTGGTGAAGCAATGCTGGTGCAGCCCTTCCCAGTTATATACCAGTGTACATGAAAACATCAACACAGCCTGTAATCCATGAAATGGTGTCCTGATAGCAGTGCATTATCACTGTGACATCCATCCATGTGTCATCACCGTAAAGTTGGTGCGTCATCTATGTGACATCCATTTGTCATACATGTGATGTTTGAGTTTTCAATTGATCCCAACACTGGTAGCTAGAAAAACACTCCCAGGATGAACTGAGCAGTTTGGGGGGGGGGGAGGCAGGGGCAAAGCCAATGAGCAGCCAATGAATAACCCAGCCACAGGTAGTCCCTCAAGTCCCATCTCATGGAAAGATGCCCCGAGGACACCACATTCAACATACATACAACAGGGCACAAGGATGCCACAGCACACCTCCCACTCTACAGGGGTCACAGCGGCATCAGCAGCAAAAAGACAAACGCTAAGAACTGCTAGGGAGTTTCCCTCGTCCCACCCTATGTATACATATATCCAAGCAATAATTTTTGAATAGAAAACAACACAGGTAGAAGAGGGCAGCCACGAGAAACAAATACACAAGCCTCTCTGTGGCAAGAAGAGGCCCCATGCGGGGCATCTGCCAGTTGGAAGAAACCCTTTTGCCAAGGGAAGGACTGGGATGAGTCACATGGGGACAGAATCTCAACAGGACTCAAGGAAAGCAGGGAGCTGATGGCTTGCTCCACGAAGGCACATGCTGGAATCCAGGTAAGAGGGCTTCAATCCCACACAAGGGACTTGCCCTTCACCAGAAAGGCATTCGCCTTTTGCATGATTGGTCAGCAACACCCATGGTAGGGACAAAAGAAAACAGGAAAGTAGGTTTAGAACCCACATTGGCCACTCCACAAAGCTGCTGGCTAACCATCCAGCCACAGCAAAAGACAGGCAAAGAGCATCTCATCTGGCATTTAACACCTTGCATCACTGCAAACAGGCACACCTGGCTGGGAGGCTGTAGCACATGGACTTATTAGAGGGAGCACTGCATGGGCTGGCATGTGACACAGGGTGCCTACTGCAGCAGCCTCCCCATCCAGCCACACTCACACAAACCCCACACCCATAGCTTCATCACTGGCACCTACCAGAATGACTCTCAGTATGCAGCTGCTGCCACCAAACCTTCCCAGATCTGATTCACCCATACCTCTCCCTGCCCAGTTTGTCCTTCCTGACCCCCCATTCTGCCCTCCCCCACCCCCTCCTGCCTATCCTGCCCAATCCTGAGCTCACACTGCCAGCATAATTGCGGCCCTCAGCACCGGTGCTAGTTCAGCGCCAGCCGGTGCTGGGCTAGTGCCAGCAGAAGGCCTTGGTCTGCGGCTCGGTGGCCACGAGGACCACCGAGCAGCAGAGAGGTAGGTGAGGAGGAGGTGTTCCAGGGTGGGGTGAGGAGGAGGGAGGATGGGAAGAAAGCAGGGAGGAGGTTTGCTGGGGAGAGGGAGCGGGGTGGGAGGGAAGTGGAACCAGTGGAGCTTTGCTCCACCAAATCCTGAGCCTCCATGTTTGGTTGCTGGTCCGACATGGAGGCTCTTGATTCTACGGCGACCCTTTTCCCAAGGAGCCACCAGCACTGCCCAGTTTGCACGCTGGATGCAGTGGAAGCCATTTTTAGCACCGCTGCAGCCCTGGGCACCGGGCAGCTCAGGATTGGGCTGCCCCTTGCTTACCTGTTTGAAAAATATGGAAACCCATGCCATTATGTATCTGATTCTCAGAGTCCACTATAAGACTCTAAGATGCAAATAATGCGCATGCTCTTTGCAAAATAAATGCAACACCCTGTTCATAATATAAATCGTTGAATGTGGTGATCCTTTTGTTGAAAGATATCTAAACAATCAGGAGCAAATATGGTAATGAATCAAATCACCTTTTTTGTGAAAGGTTTCCAGATCTAATATATTAACCAATATGTTTATGTGCAGCATGAAATCTGCTATGAATAACTGTGCCCTCTGACTATGCCAGAAGCATCCAAAATGAAGACACAATCATGCTTTTTTCCAAGCTCACTCTTACTGTGTACACAACAAATAACTTTACAGGTTTACAGAGAGCTGTTCCACAAACTCAGATTTCCACACAATAACCTGCTTACATGGTGAGCTAAACCACTATCACAGATTGCTCTCACATCACATCAGCTTAGTAGAGAAAGAGGATAATGTATGGGACAAATGGCCATCATTTCAGATTCATGAAATATTGAAGCCATCCAATGATCACCATGGTTTATCACGGTGTAAAATATTACATGCTGTCTTACAAAGTTCTCATAAAATACAACTCTGGGGTAGAAGGCACAAGATGGAAGTGGAAGGGAAACATAATTTGCGAAGAGAATCATGGGTAGATTTGGTTATGTTTGGCACATTTTGCAGACATGAAGACAGAAGCGGAAGCAGACTGAAAAGATTTCAAGAGGATTGAGTCTGAATTTAGCTTATCTTTCTGCTGTGACTCAGGCACAGGGGGTAATATTTTTCCTTTCTCTACTGCAGTAAATGGTACTGCATCTCTTTTTTTCTCCCATTAATAGGTGTACACAGTATACCGCTTAATGAAAAAGGCCACAACAAAAGCCCTTTCAATTTAGCGTGTGACTTTGAGAATGCCAAGGAGAGTTATTTTAGTACAAACATTAAAATTCATAGCGTACAATTTATAGAAAGTCTCCAAGTTCAAAGAGCAAGCTAACCTCTACAGGTTTCCAGAGCTGTAAATGACACGTTGCCATGCTTGCCTGAAAGGCAACATCTGCATCAGTCCAGGTTCTTGTGAATGTTTGTGTGAGAAGGGTGTAGCACCGGAAAAATGACCAAACGAAACAATCTTATATCTCTTTTATGACTTAATACCTGTAAAAAAAGTCCAGTGGACTGAATCTGGAGTAAGTGTGCTTAGGTTTGCAGCCATAATATCCCAACCCTCCTATGGTTACACTTCTGGGATGGCTCCTCTCACATTGGCTCTTTCTCACCAGACACACCCTGCAAAACCCTCTCACAGCTGGCTTTCAGGCACATGGTGGGGACATGCCTGTAGGTTAAATAAATTATACAATGCATTTTAGAGTTAATTAGCTCTATTTATCAGTGCAATCCAATGCATGTCTACTCAGACGTAAGTCCCATTAAATTAAATTGGCTTACTCCCAGGAAAGTGTGGATAGGATTGGGCTCTAAGAGTGGATAGGATTGGGCTCTGCGCCGCAGACCTCAGTTGCAAACGTGCCATAAGGCATGTTTGCGGGGCTTACCACCGGGCTCCCACCAGAACTAGCCCAGCGCTGGCTGGCACTGGGCTAGTGCCCGGGGGTCGCCTGGATTCTGCACCTTCATGGACCCTCGGACCACTGGGCTGCGGAAAAGGAGGCAGGGGCGTGGCCGGGGGCATGGGGAAGCCTTCTGGGGAGGGGGGAGGCATGGCCGGAGGCATGGGGGAGAAGTGTCGGGGGGTGGGGGAGAGGCGGATCCACGGAGCTGAGCTCCACAGGATCCTAGGTGCTCATGCAGGGCTGCTCGCCCTACACGAGTGCCTTTACTTTAGCAGTGACCTTTTGGTTGCCACTAAAGTGAGTAGCTCCATTGCAGAGCTGCTTCCCTTACTCGGGGGAAGGGGACGAATGTCCCCTTCTCCCAAGGAGCCTCCCGTGGTAACACGGGAGGCGCAGGATCTGGCGGCAGCCCTCCATGAAGCCGCCGGGTCCGGGAGCTCCAGGCAGCTCAGGATTGGGCTGCCCTCTCTTAAATTGTTTTAAAGCTATTTTATTGCTTTTATTTTGTTCTATATTGGTAGTCAAAATGAGCCATCCATCATGCTCTACTCTTGCTCCCCAATTTATCCTGAAAAGCCCACTTGGATTTGGATTCAGATATGAAATTCTTCACATATTGTATATTCATGGATACCCTCTCTCCATGGAGGAAAATTGCTACAGTCGCGGCAACCAATACATTACATCAAATACATTGTTTTAACGGCATTCAATTTGATGATATCCAGCTCTTTCTCTTTCTCTCTCTCTCTCTCTCTCTCTGCTCCAAATCTTTCTCCCTCCATCTAATCCTGCATTTCTGCCTGTCTGACATTTCTGCTTGAATGCTTCATCATTGTTTCAAACTAGGTACATACAAGACAGAACTCCTCATCTGTGCCCGCAAACGCTCTTCTCCTTGTACTCTCCCCCTCCCCATTGACAATGTCACCATCCACCCTGTTTTGCAGGCTTGAGAACTTGGCTTTATCTTTAATGTCTTTCCCTCCCCATACACAGTCTGCCACCAATTTATGTCACTTCTTCTACAACATTACAAAAATACACCCCTTCCTGTCTATAATATCTCCTCAACTACTGCAACCTTCTCCTTGCTGGTCTTCCTTTGTCTCACCCAGGTCCCTCATATCCATCTGGCACTGTGCTGTCAAAACCATTTATCGCTCATGTCATGCCCCTCTCCTTAAATCCTTTCTGTCTGCACCTGAATACAGCACAAGCTCCTGGTCTTTTTCACCAAAGGCCTCCATGGCCTTGTTCCTTCTTATCTCTTGAGTTTGTGATCTTTACTCCAGCTCTACCACCCCTCAGCCCTCCTAAGGTCTCCCACTCCTTCAGATTGCCCTGTTCTTTCTCCCATGTTGTTAATTATGCTGGAACGTCCCCCCCCCATCACAGGAGGGAAACCTATAATCCCCATCATTGGGGCCAACGCAGCTGCACAGGTGGAGTGTGCATTGAATACAATGGGGGGAGGGCAACCAAGAGGCCTCCCCGAGGTATTTTTTATTTATTTATTTTTATTTTATGTAGGCCCCCTGATGGCCTATGATGCCAGACCCCTGATAGTCTATGCATCTCCTTGTACCCACACCAGCTATATAGCTGGGGTAAGTCCAAGGAGAGAAGGGGCAGGCCTTATGGGCAGGCCAAAAAACGGAGCAGCTGTTGTGTCCCTAAACTATGTCCCCTTGGCAACTGCTTGTCCGGTGTTGTGGGATTCTTTTCAGCTTGTACAGCCTGAGGATGTAGACAGACTCCTTTGGAGTGTGAGGCCACCTGCCTGCCTGCTTGACCCTTGCCCAGTTTGGCTGATAAGAGCTGCCCAGGGTGGACTGGCTGAGTGAACAGGGATTGTGGTCAACTCTTCCCTGATGGAGGGGACGTTACCATGTGCTTTGAAATAGGCGGTGGTTCACCCCTTCCTGAAGAGGCCCTCCCTGGATTCTACTGTATTAGACAACTACCGGCCAGTCTCCAACATCCCATTTCTGGGCAAGTTAATTGAGCGGGTAGTGGTGTCTCAACTCCAGAGGGTCTTGGATGAAGCAGATTATCTGGATCCTTTTCAATCTGGTTTCAGACCAGGCTTTGGGATGGAAACCACCTTGGTCGCCTTGGTGGATGACCTATGCTGGGGACTGGACAGGGGGAGTGCGTCCTTGTTGGTCCTGCTGGACCTCTCAGCGGCTTTCAATACCATTGACCATGGTATCCTTCTGGGCCAATTGGCCAAGTTGGGAGTTTCTGTCCCATGCTATTTAACATCTACATGAAACCACTGGGAGAGGCCATCCGGGGGTTTGGAGTGGGGTGCCATCAATATGCTGATGATACCCAGCTCTATCTCTCCTTTCCTCCAGACTCCAGGGTGGTGGTTGAGGTCCTGGAGCGCTGTCTAGAGGCAGTAAGGATCTGGATGGGGGCTAACAAGCTGAAATTAAATCCGAATAAGACAGAGGCTCTCCTGGTTCGGAAATCCTTGATGCAGGTGCTGGAGTATCAGCTTGCACTGAATGGGGTTGTACTCCCCCTGAAGGAGCAGGTCTGCAGCTTGGGAGTCCGCCTGGACTTGCAGCTGCTCCTGGATTCCCAGGTGGCGGCTGTGGCTAGAGGGGCCTTCGCTCAGCTTCGGCTGGTGTGCCAGCTGCGGCCGTACTTGGATCGTGCAGACTTGGCCACAGTGATCCATGCCACGGTGACATTGAGGCTAGATTACACTCCATGTGCGGCTGCTCTTGAAGACAGTTTGGAAACTGAAACTAGTGCAGAATGCGGCAGCCCGTGTAGTTACTGGAGGTAGGCGGTTTGACTCTGTCAGTCCGCTTCTCCAGCGGCTGCACTGGCTGCCCATTCGTTTCTGGGCCCAATTCAAGCTGCTGGTATTGACCTTTAAAGCCCTATACTGCTCTGGGCCAGGGTATCTTAGAGATCGCCTACTCCCGTACAATCCGGCTTGTCCTTTTAGGTCATCAGAGAAGGCATTTTTACAAGTGCCACCGCCTAGGGAGGTACTTGGGGCGGCGGCAAGAAATAGGGTCTTCTCAGTAGTGGCACCAACGCTATGGAATTTCCTTCCCCTTGACTTAAGAACTGCTCCTTCTCTTGAAACTTTTTGGCGAGGCCTGAAGACCCTTCTGTTTAGATAAGCCTTCTGAGTTCCTGGCCTTTTTAACATCTTTTTAAAATCTTTTAATATCTTTTTTAACATCTGGTTACAGGCCTGATCCTTTTATAATTTGCTGCGCTATGCTACCTGACTACTTTTTTATCTGACTACTGTTTTTATGATATGTCGTTATGTTTTAATCTGTTAAAGTTAATTATTATTATTATTATTATTATTATTATTATTATTATTATTATTATTATTATTATTATTATTTATTAAAACTTCATATTTAAATTTTTTCCCCGGCCCTCAACACCACACCAGATATTTGATGCGGCCCTCTAGCCAAAAAGCTTGGAGACCCCTGGTCTAAGGAAATAATCACATAATCTTTGCCTTCATCCCTGGCACCACTCCCCTCTTCTTTCTCTATTATCTCTTGTGTGTCTATCTTCGATTGTGAATGTTAGCTTTGAGTTCTGAGGGAAGCAGAACCACAGCTTACAAGTTGGTTCAGGGAGCAGGTGTAGATTGCTGAGTCAGCAGAAGCAGCAGGCACCTGGGACTGACACACCCTGGGTGTGACCAAGCCAGCACTGATTGGCTAAGCTGACTACATAAGGTTAGTCTGCTGGAGCTTCCAGTGTAGCAGCAGGGGTGTTGGAGATAACTGTGGAGCTGCCGCCAGTGACTGAGGAGGCTGGATACTGTATGTATATGTTATTACTGACTTATGGACTGAACCTTTGACTGTGTATTGTTGGAAACTGATTTGGATTTGTTATACTTGGACTGACTGCTCTTTGTGCTGACTCTTGGACTGCTAACTGACTACTCTACTTGTGATATCCCTTGCTCAAATACATCTGCTGAAAGTACTCTGCTGTATTTGCTGTTTTTCTTGCAACCTGCTCACATTGGGACAAAACAGGGGTCCTACACCAATCATCCCACAAACATAACCTTAACAGTGAACCCCTTAGATCAGGGACCTATTCTAAGAAACCCCAGATGTAGATAAATAACTGTTAATAATAATTAAATAACCACTCAAAGAAGCAGCAGAAGAGTTAGAAAACCAACAACTTTTCAGAAACAGAAGACAAAGACATTCAGTTCAACTAAAACTACAGGGAAGAATATTTGTCATAAGTATACACAATTATTCTTGCTTCCATATTAAATGCTGAAATGCAGAGCAGTGAAATCATTTGCGAAATTCACTAACTGCTTGAAGGGACCCAATAGGAATAGTATGCAAATTAAAAAATATGTTGCTGCTCTGATTTCACTAAAATGAAATCAGTGCACAAAAGCAACACAGCAGCTTCAGGGTTAATATTATTGAGAATAAGAAACCCTGCAATACCTAAAGGGTAACAGCATCCATTCATTTCACATTTTCACAATGAAATTCACATTGTCGCTAGCCCCAGCAAATTAAAAAATTGTTTGAAAAGTTCAGTGCTGACAGAAAGAAGCTCGCAACCAATAATGACTTACAGCCCAATCCTGAGCTCCCTTGGCATGAAGCTTCGGCAGCACCAAAAATGGCCGCAGCCACCTCCCTCCCTCTCCGCTCCCTCCCCCAGCACACCTCCCACCCACCCTTTCCCCACCTCCCGCCTCTCCATCACTCCTCCTCCCTGCCCTCTCTCTGTCTTCCACCTGCCTCCCCCCTCCCCGGAATGCCTCCTCCCCGCCTACCCCCCACCCTTGCCTACCCCCCCACCCCGCAGAGGCTGGGCACCCACTCGGCGCTAGCCCAGTGCCGGCTAGCGCTGGACTAGCATGGGAGCTCCCCCGGCAGCAAGGCTTACAGCATGTTTGCAACAGTGCATGCTGGTGGTAAGCCGGTGCATTGAGCCCAGAATTGGGCTCTCGGTTGGCAAACTGCAGAAGGGAAAGAAGCAATTGGATTCTTGTATTTACATTAGGAATTATTTGTTTTGTTTTAAAGACATTCTTAAAACCGATTGATTTTTGTGTTCTGACTTCTGCATATTGGCCACCACACAGGTACATGATTTAACAAGTAAAAAACTAAATATTTAATTATACATCTCCTCAGTTAGCAAGGGGTATATCATCTTGACCAAACCATCCACACACATGCTTTCTCTCTTGAGCCAAATGCTCAAATATTAGACTGAGTTTGACTTGGGTATATAAGACAAATGAGAGATGCACAGAAAACCAATGGTGCATACAGGCTCATAGGATAAAGCTAGGAAGGTTGATTTTCCTCCATCAGCTTTCCTACAATCCAGGTCCTACAACTCCCCAATCTGTTATGTTTCCATCATATTGACTGCAACCCTACAATGTTTTCATCTCACTTTCTCACAAGATGCAGTCTCCTCCATTGTCCATAGAAATATACCTTATAAATTACTTTCCCTCCAGATCATTACAAGTCACCTCTAGTGATTTCTCACGAGCAATTTTACAAAATCTGTTCCCAAAAAACTCATTGTCCTTTCAGAAAAATTTTTTAAATCTCCTTATGTAACTAGTTACTTTCTGCTTACCTCTCCTGCCCACTTCTGTCACCACCTTCATCTATGTAGATAAAATGTTGTCTTTTATGGATGAGATAAATGTATGAATGAATGTAATTTGAGTGGATCTCTCTCTCTCTCTCTCTCTCTCTCTCTCTCTCTCTCTCTATATATATATATATATATATATATATATATATATATATATATATATATATATATATATATATATATATATATATAGAATCTTACAAATATATTTGTTGTTTTTTTTACTCCCTTTTCTCTTTTGTCCTGTTCACATAAGGCTCTATTAGCACTGAAAGACATTGGTTGTCCACAGGGCCAGTGCCAGACTATTTTGCACCCTAGGCTAATTACTTGCACTCCCACATATAAATATTATAAGATATTTTTTTAATTACTTATATTCCATAGCACTGTTGTGGCATTTATCTTAAATTAAAAAATATAAATCATCAGTTGCATTTTTACATGGGTAAAAAATGAAGAAAAAAAAAAAAACTAATCTAAACTATGCTCCTAAACTAAAAACTGAACTATGCTCCTTAAAAGTCAGTACTGCATCCCTCTGAGGTCTGCCCCCTAGGCAGCTACCTAGTTGGCTTAATGACAGCACCTGGTCATCCACAATCAGCCAAATGCAGATTTAGAATTGTAGTTCCATATGGTGCTAATATAACTCTACATCCCCCATGACAGTCCTGTAATAATCATTTTCTGGGAAGGGGGGGAATCATAAATAGGTTTACTCTGAAGTAAGTTCCACTCACATTACTTCTGGAATTACTGAAATCAGTCCTATAATTAAACATTCCCTGTTCCATCCAGCCACTACCCTTATTGAAATGGGTCCTGTAATTACTGATTTTTCATTTCCTTCTAGCAAAAAGGCAGCATTCCAAGTCCAGAGGAAGGAACCACATCATAGGTCCTAGAATGGCAGTGCAAAGAGGAAATGAAGAGGAATCAGGACAGTAAGGCAAGTTTTCACCAATACACTGACATCTGCTTGATGAACCACTCCTGTCAGGTGGCTGTGCAGCTGTTTGCCGGTCCACAGTAAAGTAGAACAGCAATTCTGTTCCAAGTCAGAAAAAAAAAATGCCACAAACCAGTTCTTAAAAAAATAAAACAGGAGAACAACATGGGAAAAACACTGAACTGAATCCATTTGATAAAAATGCCATCAGGGCTTTCAGTGACAGAAAAGTGACCAAATGTTCATTCTAGGAAAAAAAAATGGCTAATGCCAAAGCAATCTAATTCAAGATCCCTTATGATCAGATTGGGTTCATTAGAGGTCTAGAACTAATATGCTTTCTAGCCAGTGTCCTGAAGATATGGGCAGAAGCCAAAATGCACCTCAGAGACACAAAACTAAAAGCCCAATCCTATGCATTGGATTACCCAGATGTAAATCCCATTATAGTCAATGGAGCTGAGTGTGAATAGGTTTGCAGCCTAATTGTTAGAAAGCAAAAATAATGAGATCAGGAGAAAAAGAGGGAGAAGGGAACTTTTTAAAAGTCATTTAAAGACTTTTTATGAAATGAGACGTTTAATTAGTCTCATTTCCAAGATCATAGAGTCACAGCACTGAGACAATCTCATCCAGATCAGAATGCACCAGAGACAGAAAGCAGCACACGGCACAGCTATGTTCCCAAACACCAATAGATGACTCAAGCAAGTGAGCTAAGTCACATGCCACAAAGGCAGGGAAATCAAATAAAAAGAAAGATGATCATAGGTTGAAGAAGAGAAAATACAAGTCCAGTTCTATCCAACTTTCCAGCACGGATCCAGCCCCAAAGTTTCCTTGAGAAGGCCCTTGAGAAGGCATCTGTGACTGCCCCCCTCCACTGCAGGATGCAGTGCACCTCCATTGGCACAGCTGCATCAGAACTGGAAAGTTAGATAGGGTTGGACTGTTTTTGATGTCTGGTATGTGGGGGGTTCCCCCCTTTCTTGAACCTGGGTCAATAACCCCTCCCCCTGTTCTCCCTACAGGCATCATTTGTCGCTACAGACATATGCTCTACATGGGGAGACTGAGGGATGGCTTATCCATTAAGATTTTAGCATGGTATACGTTTGTATGTGATAATTTCTTCTTTGTTTTTGCATACAAATTCATTAGAGAAGTCAATGATGTTAGGAATTGTTAGTGGAACAAGAAGAAGGGGCAGGCAAAGAACCTGCTGGCTTGATACCATAAAAACAGATACAAAGATGAATGTCCAACAATTGAAAGAAGCCATGCTTGACAGGGTAGCAAGGAGAGCTCTTGCCTATAAAGTCGCCCGGATACAACTGAATGGATAAAAAACACAATTCTTTTTTAAAATAGCTTGTTTTGGACTGTTATTTTTGTAATTTTGTATTTATTTTTCCTATAGTAATTCCCATGAGAAAGATTTCTTAACTGAAATGGCAACCCTGATAATAAATAAAGAAGATCAATCCTTTCAGATGTTTTCATATGTTTCACTTAAATTACAGCACAATCCTATCTTGTGCTTGATCAGGCAGTCCAAGAGCCTGCGCTATATCTGGTGCAAATTTGGGGCCAGAAGTGGCTCAGCCAGAGGCAAGGGGAAACTCTTTCCCTTATTCCCAGGTAAGCTACCACAGCCACAATGAGTCTCCTTCGACTTGCACCACCTCAGGAGGTGGTACAAGTTCGAGGAGAATGGAGCGGCTTCAAGTCACTCTGCGCTGCTCAGTGAACGGGGCTGGGATCCGGCATAACAGCTGGGTTCCAGCCCTGCTTCCTGATCCCTGCCTGCCTCCTGGAACACCTGGAACACAAACTTACACAGTTGCTTGCCAAACCCAACAGCACCAAACCAGGAGAATGCCAGCAACTTCTTACTTGTAGTCTGAAGGAAGTTTAAGATGTGATAACTTATCACTTTTCTGACCACAAAGAAAGAGAGTTAAGAAGTTCCCCGTGGCTTTTGGTGGGGCCACTGACTTCTTTTCCCACTTCACATATCTATGCATCTGTAACAGGTTCAAGTACTTGTTTTCCAAGCAAAAGAAATCAACAAAGGGAGATGACCAGTCCTTCCAGCAGGCTAAATTCGACAGACCTAAATCATCTTTGGAAAGCATATCTTGTGACTGATAAAAATCTTGGCAAAAGTGAGCTTTTATTGTGTACAAATGCACATTTAATATTGATCACTCTATTTGTTTAAGCAAGTGGACAGGTGCACCAGTGCATTAATAACAAGTATGATCTTTCAATTACATCGGCACTGTTAGACCACTACTGTGGTTTCTGAAATGAGATTAATGGTCCCTTAGGAAGGCAGCGCAAGCTTAATGCGAATGGATCATTTCCTTCAATGAGCACTCTCTTTTAATGTTGCACAGAACCTCATAAAATTGATTAACCAAAAAAAAATACAGAGAAAGCTCTGAAACAGGGGAAATGAAGCTTGCCGCATTTTCACATTACTACACATTACACATTCCTCTTTTCTAGCAAACAGGGGAAAAAAAATCTCTAATCAAAAGGAGGGGAGGGAGGTGAAAGGAGTCAGAAAATATGTCAGTTGTATCCCAGATGGAATCTAGCTCTTACTGAAGTTTCTGTGAGATTTTCCATTAATCTTGCTGGTACAGAAGCAAAAACAAAAATAAAAAACAAACAAAAAAACAGTATTTTCACACAGGGTGCTCTTTTATATAGTTGCTTGTTTCTGAATTCATATTTCAGATCCACTAAGCTTTCCTCCACAAAGGCAATCAAAGAGAAAACATTTACTTAATGAGTGCAGAATGGTTATAGATCTCCAAGGATTCACTTGCTTCCCATTTTCCTCACCCTTTGTCAGTCAGTAATCATATACCTGAACCACAGCGACATCACTTTCCATGAACTTACATAGTATCCAAATCTACTGTGTCTAATCTAGACCAGCTATCACACCACAAGGGACCAGGTTTGGGCGTTTCTGTGGCATCAATGCTGACAAAGCGTCCACCATTCTCTGAAGCACATAAGATATGTTTGGCATGCACACCCCATCTCTTCCTGATTAAGGAGGCCTTCTGAGGAAACCTTATCCGAGCCCCACCCTGTGCCCAAATCCTAGAGCTAGGAGTCTCCTGGGCTATGATAACCAGGCAAATGTAGTTGCTTTTTCAAACACTGATAAGTGTGATAATCTTTCTGCATCAATTCTTCATTTCTTTTTTCCTTCACATAATATGTAAATAAAATCTAAACTAAAGTAAAACGTAAAGAAAAGTTTTTCCAGCACAGCTGTGTGTTTTTTAATATAACATGCTGCAGTATCAAAAGTGGAAGGGCACAATCGCTTTCTTTCCATAATTCCACTTTAAAACATGAATTCAAAGGACTTATGACACATTAAATAATATAATAATGCCACATATGTTTCAGTATTTACTAATTTTTCAGTCAGGCAATTGTTTCTTTAACCAAAACTTAAATGTTTTTGCCAAGTATTGAGGTGGCACTGCTGCCCTGAGGCACTAATTGGTTCTCACTACAGATTCTGTTATCTGTGTACACTGAGGGCAATACAAATAGGCAGAAGGGAAAGATGTCACTGTAAGACATATAGCCCAGTCAGCACAGAGAAGTGATCACCATTTAGTACTGCACTGACTGCTAACCCTGAGGCAAAGGCAAAATGGAGCACTGTGACTCCAGAAGCAACCGACAGAAGAAATTGTGATACTGGGTCACAACTTCTACCCTCAAATTGCTCTTATCCTGAAGCTTGAACTAATTTGATATCTGATGACACAGCAGCCAAGACCATGAATGTACCTCCCTTTAGTCCTGCCCATCCATGCTTTAGTCAGCATGGTAAACAGCCTGAACGACACACCTGTGGCTGAACTATACCATTTCAGACTATCGGTGGAGGAATAAAGGTTTGACTGCTTCCCCATATACATGGCCTTATTCTTCTTGATCCCATGTGTCACATACCCTGCAGCATCCTGCAATATCCTTTGCTTCTTCAGCTTGGCAACCCTCTGTCATCCAATGTTCTCCTGCTGTCTCAAACAACTCCACCCTTCCTCTCTTTCTGCCCAGTACTCCTGAAACTGCCTTCCAGAACACCTGTGCAACGACTCCTTACTTCCTTCAAATCCCTTCTTAATACTCACCTACTCTGTGAAGCTTCTGGCATAATGCTGCAGTCCAATCCTAACTGGACTGCCCATGCCATGATACAGCAGTGCAGAAAAGGCTGCCATTGTATCCCACATGAGCATAGGGGCAGCTGGCGGTACCTATGTCGAGGTAAATATGTCACACCCCAGCAGCCGCTATGGTGTCTTCTCTGATCCACACCAGCTAAATTACTGGTTGATTAGCCCCAAGTAGCCCCATGTAGGGCTTTCAGGCCTGGAGGGGAAAGCCTCTGCTGCCATCCCCATCCTCTCCCAGGCCTGGTCTGCCCAGCCCCTACACCTGTGTCAATCTCCCCCCTCCAATTTCACCCCTTCCCCACCTTCCCCCACCCTGGAACGCCTCCATGCTGCTCAGCAGCAAACTCACTGTTGTCAGCTCCTAGGGCCTCTTCAACAAGCATGGAGGCCCAGTGCCATGTACATTAATAGTGGTATATAAGTTAATAATAATCATAATTCCCACATACACATGTACAAAACTATAATATCAGGGAGCAGGCTAGCCATATTTTTGAATGTTTTGGGAGTTGTGAATATGAAAGCGCAGCTGCACATTTGTTCCATGTCTGTAATGCTACAGCCTAGCTTCCCATAGATGGTACCTCAGGGGATTGATGATTGTGTGTTCCAGTTCCACAGCAAGTACTATATTGGCTTCAACGTTTGATAGGAGCCTTTATGACACAGTGAGACAATGAATTAAACGAGCTTCACCCACCAGAAGTTGTTG
Source organism: Tiliqua scincoides (assembly GCF_035046505.1). Taxonomy (NCBI): domain Eukaryota; kingdom Metazoa; phylum Chordata; class Lepidosauria; order Squamata; family Scincidae; genus Tiliqua; species Tiliqua scincoides. The sequence goes on along the minus strand of NC_089822.1, from coordinate 170,304,887 downwards.
GCACCACTTCAGTTGTATTTCTGAGACCAATAAATGAAAACTGATAGAGCCTCCAGGACCTCGTGTCTCCCACTTCCACTGAACTGCGCTTCCACATGTAGATAATTTCTTCCTTTGGGTAGCCATCTTTAAAACAACAGAGATCACACTTTGATTAAGAAAGTTGGCACATTAGGATGACAGATTGTAGCCCTGCACTTTTGTTATGGTTTGAGTTTCCTTCTTGAAAAGCAAGAAGCTGTCATTATTGTTTTAATATAAATTGCAGCGCAATCCTATCTTACGCAGGAACAGGCAGCCCAGGAGGCCTGTGCTGTATTCAGCATTAGACTGGGGCCTGAATTGGCTCAGCCAGAGGCAAAGGGAAACTCTACCCCTTACCCTGGGTAACCACTGCCACAAGGAGGTGGCAGCTCCCACACACCTACCACCACAGATTCTAGGCTGTTTGCATCAGGGGCATCATACGTGGAGATGGGGGACAGAGGCAGTTTCAAGGTGAGAAGGGAAGGGGAGGGGAAGTTTGGGGGAGGGAAGGGGTGGATCCCAGCTCTAGTGACTTGAGCTAAAATCCTATCCCGTCTTTCTCACTTCGTCCCGTTTCCTTCTTCTCTTCAGACTCACATCATTTATAGCTGGTGTGGGTCTAAGGAGAACACTAGGCAGCCTAAAGTCCTATGCAGAAGTAAGTAAAAAAGTACAGCTGTGGCGTAATGGACAGAATATGACATTTGGAATGGGGAAATACTTCCCCAGGCAGCCATGAAGCTCACTGACAGCCCAATCCTAAGCATTTCTACTCAGATGAAAGTCCCATTATAGTCGATGGAGCTTACTCCCAGGTAAGTGTGGACAGGATTGCAGCCTGAGTCACCTTGGACAAGTTACTATCCCTGTCTAATTCATTTCATGGGTTGTTAGAATAAACTGGGATAATCCTCCGTGTACCATGCTCTGTTTAGGAGCAGGTTGGGATTCAAATGCAATCAATGATACACCAATTCTGGGTCAATAGGCTATTCTCTATTCTCATTGTGCAGATACCTCCTGGAACCTTCTCTTTTTCCAAATTAGCTATAATTTAGCTGGCACTGTATACTTGGGCTGCAATCCTGTGCATACTTTCCTGGGAATAAGCCCCATTGTCTATAAAGGAACTCACTTCTGAGTAGATGTGCGTAGGATTGGGCTGTTAGTGAGAAATGCACTAGATTCCTCCTGCAAACCACGAGCAAAACAAAATGCCTGCCTAAGCCATATATATCCACAAGAGCAGCGTTTCTCAAATTGTGGGTCAGGACCCACTAGGTTAGGCCCAAATCCTAACCAACTTTCCAGCACTGGCATAGCTGGGCCAATGGGAAGTGTGTTGCACCCTGCAGTTGGGTGGTACTCATGGAGGCCTCCTCAAAGTAAGAGAATGTTTGTTCCCTTACTTAGGGGTTGCATTACCCTTATGTCGGTGCTAGAAAGTGGGTTAGGATTGCACCTTTAGTCACATAGCACCTAGTTCAGCTGCAATTGAAAATACAGAACTGAAAATATAGTGTACAGAGCTGCTGGACAGGTCAGGCTCCTGATGGGAGAGAGGCATGGTGCTTTGCCCTGAATAGGTGGGAAGATGGGATGCTAGAAAGGGGGAGGGCTGTGATTGGAGAACGGTCTAAGTCTGCATTCTGCTTTGACTCCCAAGCTGGACTGTTTTAATTCTGAGCTATGCAAAATAACAGCATGAGCGCACTGTGTAATGGGACCTTAGGCTGATCGCAGCTTAGGGTTGAAGCCTAAACTAATAATTTCACTTCCGGCTGTGATATCACTTCCAGGTTAATGGCATCACTTCTGGTGGATCCCAATGGATTTTCATGCTAAAAAGTGGGTCCTGGTGCTAAAAACTTTGAGATCCACTGTGCAAGAGCATTAGCGTGGAGTTGTTTGCCATATCACAACCTATTGCTATACATCTGAATAATAATAATATAATTATTATTGAATTCTTTATGTTAAAAGTAAAGCAGTTTGCTCTAATGGCAGATTTTTAGAGAAAATCAAAGCAAACCTGGGTTTTTCTAGTGGCTTTTCCTTCAGTTTCCATCCTCAGGATTTTTCAATAATGATAGACTTGTGCAACAATGCAGATTGAGTGAGAACTGAGCACCAAGTTCTATAAATATACTCTAAAAGGCAAGTATGAATCACAGGACAATACTGGTTGAATCTGGCCTCTTGCCCACCTCTGCATACCAGGAATTCCCTCTTGCGGATTTACCTGTCACAACCCACAATATATGCATTATGATATTAGGACAGCTCATAAACAATTGTAAATGAATCTGTGAAGCAATGATTGATCCAAGTTAAATATCTATCCATCAGTATTGCCTGTTATTGGCACACTTTCCCAGTATTACTATTCCAGTACTGCCTCAGCAAACTCACGTTGGCTGAGTGCAGTACATCTTTTGATCAGTTTATTTTTAATTGTATATTCTTTATTTCTTTCTAAAAGAAGCCCATTGTTAAGAGATTACTACTTACAGCTTGAAAATGCCAGTGGACAAGAATGTTCATCCATTGGAAAGTTGTGTAGCTGTAGCTGACACTCAGCATCTATTGTCAATCTAAGAAATAACAAAGATTAACATGATTTCAATTGAAAGTTGTAATATTCATCACTCTAAATCTGCAGCTGTGAAAGGGCTAAGTATGCGTTCCCAGAGAATGCACAAAATTCTTCTGCTTCTCTTCTTGATCAGGACGTGAGGCAAAATGGCAACGTACTCTAATGTTCCTGTGTGTGCTATCTTCCTTGTGTTGTGGTGTTCCTTGCTGCTAGCGTTAGGTGTTGGAATTGGTGCAACTCCGTATGCTCTCAAAGGGTGGCAGGAGACTGTCCTAAAAAAAGGGTTAAACCCAGGCGACCTCTACCTGTCCACTTCTAATGACCTATGTGGGAGGGGCGTGACCCAGACCCTATATAACTCCTGAGCACGCTCTCCTCCCTCTCTCTTACCTCTTCCTTCCTTCACTGATCGGACATGGCTCGCAGCAGGGCTCTGCTGGCGACGTCATTTTGAGAGCACATGGCATGCAGGACGAGGCAGCTATAGGGCCTTGTTGTCAAAGTTAGAGTACCTCTGATCTCAATCAGATGTTGTAACCATGCTCCAAAGGAACCGTGAGAAAATCAAACTACTTTGCAACTTCAACCAGCCAATGTTGTTTGTGTTTTATTGACTAGCAGTCAGCCGGGTGTGGGAGGCTCCTCGGGTTGATTCCCAGCAAGGGGGGGTTCTGCTGCTGTAGCGACTCTGATCCCCCCCTTAACGGAGGAAAACGGTTGTAAGAGATTCCTCCAACATTAGGGGTCTATAAAAATATCTGTATCAGTTTCTGGGATCTTTACAATGAAATACCTTAAAAGTGTCATGGTTTTGCCTGCCCCCGCCCCTTTGTCATATTGTCTTAGAGCAGTGGTTCCCAAACTTTTCCGGCTGAACTTTTTCGGTTCCCTTGACCTACTGGGCCATTGGCTGCGGTTCCCCATTATGGCTACAATTCTTTACACTGTATAGTGTGGCAGATTTTTCACGAGGACTCAGCAGTTCCCCTAGCTGCTTTCTGCAGCTCCCCGGGGAGCCACAGCTCACAATTTGGGAACCACTGTCTTAGACCCACAAAAGTGAGCCAAAGAAGACCCACAGCTTACACCAGCTAGCAGCCCAATTCTGAGCTGCCTGAGCAAGGTTACCACGGCAGCAAAATGGCTGCTGCAACATCCTGACTGCGCCAGGCAGCTGGTGGCAGCTCCTCGGGAGAAGGGGGCATTTGTCCCCTTCCCTCAAGTAAGGCAATGGGGCTGCAATGGGGCTACTCTTTAGCCGGCACAGAATCAGGAAGCCTTGTGTCAGGCAGCGAGGAACAACATGGCGTTCTGGATAAGGTGGAGCTGAGCTCTACCAGTCCCGCCCTGCTCTCTCCCCCACCCTGCCTCCTCCCTGCCCTCCCCCACCCTGAAACACCTCCCCTGCCTCCCCCTTTGCCCTGTCTTATCACCCTGCTGCCCAGTGCTTTGCACAGAACACCAAGCAGCAGACTGCAGGCCCAGTGCCAGAGCTGGCCCAGTGCAGACTTGCACAGGGCTAGCTCCAGCTCTGGGCCTGCGGTAAGTCACATGTTTGTGACAGTGCACACCAGCGGTAAGCCAGCATGCATAGTACTGTATTGGGCCCTAAGTTGACTTGGTTATCTTCTGAAGTTATTTTGGGATTGCATTCCTCATTCAATGAACCGCTAGCAGCTTCCCAAAAAAATGACAACTCCTTTCAGGACCAGCCCATCCACCTGAAGTGGCTGGACGGTCAGAAAAAATCCCTTGGAGAGCTGCTTCCAGTCATAGCCAACAAAACGGAGTTAGATAGACCAGGCAACCCAATCCTAACTTGCACTGGAACAGGCAGGCCTGCACTCCAGTGCAAGGTAGGTGCCTTCTGGAGCACATATTTTCCCCCTTGCCTCATGTCGCGCCCCAGCCACTCTTACGGATTACCCGGATCTGCAGCAGTCATTCTGTGGGCACATTTGAGCAGCCTGTGTAAGACTGACTGGGCTGGGAGTGGGGATTAGGATTCGGCCTACAGTGCCATGACTGATCCTGCCCCTCTCCTGAGCCCAATTTGCCTCTTGAACTACCCTACCTGCCACCCTTCTGCCATCCTCTCCCACCCCCTGTGCTGGCCTGCTTCGGCCAGTGCTTACTTAACCCCTCCATATCTGAATCTGGTGCAGGGAAGCCAGTGCAAGTCGTAGCCCTGGCTAAAGAATAGTCACAAATGAGCTTTACATCACATTTGTAACACTCTAGGGCTGGCGCAGGGGACTTTTGCAGGCCCAGCACAACTCCAGGATTGTGCTCTAAGATACCTGTTTTATTTACAGTAGGCATAGATTGCATTTCACTTCTACAAAGGAGAGGTATAAGTACCTTAATGTATATAGTACCCGGCCATCATTCCAGATCCGAAGCATTCGATTAGGTGTCGTTATCCAGTGAGCATCAGCTTTTTTGGAGTTGCGGAAGAATGTGTCCGGTATCCAGATCTTCCCAACCATGTTGCTGTTCAGCCTCAGCACTTTAATAGTGCTGTTGAATCTTAGCCGCCTGTCATACCAGGTTTGGGCAAAAAATATGTCTATTGTATATTCCTGCAGTGTAAAGAAAATACATCAATCAGATCTCTATAAGATCTTGAGCAGGTCTCATTTTCATCATCTTTGCAATTTTGCCTGACAACAATTTCATGGCCATTTCACACAGAAGGCTGAACAAGTCACATTAGTAAGCTGCTCCACACTAGTACTGGGCTTCTGATATTATCGGGTGTCTTTGCCTGTGTGTTATTGAGACATGCCTACAATGCTAACAAAATGCCATACATAATGATCTGATTGACTTAGCTCTTGGTACACTGTTTCCCTATACATTCGTGTTTTGGGGCATCAACTCTCAGCACTGGGCTACAAATCAAAATATTTTCCCTTAACTGGACTGTGGATCAAGCTGCCTGGTCAGTGTCTCCATAACTGTTATTGGGGCTACTCAAACTTAACACCTGTTGTATCCTCTCTGGTATATACAAAAGAAGAATATTACTGATGGAAGAGTTTCATAGCAAAATGAAGAATTAAGAGTTTAGTACTCACAAACTTGAGGTGATCATTTAGGCCCCAATTCTATTCCCCCACCACCATGTCATACAATGTAGCACTGCCCTGCATCCTATAGTGTGACCACAAAGCCTGGGAGAGGTAAGGAAATTTTTTTTAATTTATCTCCAGTTAGTCCTCCTGGCCTCTTACATCAGAGGACAGGTCTGGGCCAGGAAACTGAAATAGGATCCCAGCATTCACAACTGCTGCCAAGATCCAACCCGTACTACCCTGAACTGCCTCCTGCCTAGTCCACTCGCCATCCTGATCCTTCCCCAAATCACTCATGATCTGCCCCTGTGGCCACCTTACCTGTTCCAACAGTCTGGGTGTATTGTTGGCATGTTTGAGGGGTCTCTGGTCACTCACACCAAGATTCTAACCCCTTTTCCTGGCCCAACATGCCTCTGAGGGTCCTCAAACTTACACCAGCTAAATAGCTAGCATAGGTTCAAGAGACCTGTTGTTGACCTTGAGGCTTACAGAGAAGTAAAAATGCTTTTTCCTTACCTCTCCCATGCCATCTGGTTGCCCCCACCACCACCAAAGCAGGCAGGGTGCACTCTGCTGGTGCCATTGCATCTCGTAAAAAAAAAAAATCCCAACTTCATATGTATGCTGTTAGGATCCAAGCTGTTTGCAATCTTACACTCGCGGTGGGTAGTTCACTGGAAATATTAACCCAATGTTTGCAGCTGTGAAGAATGCGAATTCCATGTTTGGGGTCATTAGGAGTCCTGAAGGCTGGTGGAGGATAGGGATGGGTTCCCCTTCTTCAATACATTAACTTTATCTCTAATTATGCTTTCTACCTGTTTACCCAGAAGAGATGTCAAATCAACTGATCTGTAATTTCCCAGATCCCCCTGAATCCCTTTTTAATTATTGGTGTTTAGTTTGCTCCTTTCCAGTCCTCTGGCACAGAACAGGTTTAAAAGATATTGCATATCTTTGTTAGAATACCAGGCCTTTACTACTGTCTGTTATAGAATGGATACTAAAACTTTTTTAAAAAAAAAATGGTAATATATAAGTTTTCGGCAATGGCATCCAACAATGGCATTATAGGTATTACGTACCATATTGATAGCATTCACTGGACCAATGCTATTGACATACATGTCAGTGTGAATCACTGTTGGTTGCACTGTAACAGAAACAAATAATCACTGCTAATATTACCGAAGGAAAACATCTTGAACTGAAATAAAACTCCACATTTACAGCATATATTGTATAGAAAGCCTTATTTCACTTTCTGTTGGATAGAGCCTTCAGTTGCTCTAAAGTCAGAGGGATCAGAAGTGATCTAGAAATCTAGAAAAGGTCCCATGCTTATTTTTGAAGGAAGGAAGGGTACATGATCTTGTTTGCTATAAGCAAATCACAAAGTTAACCCTTTTTTGCCCGGCCCACAGGTGTACACATTTGGTCCCTGTTGCATATATGCAACGTTGGGCAGAAATGGCTTAAACTTGCACCGCTGCTTGAATTACTGCATTAGACAAAGGGCTGTATTTGAACCTATTTTTAACTTCTGTATTATTAAGGTCTCGTCTAGAACCAAGCCTGTTTTTGTGTGAGGAGGTGTAGGTAATAAAACTAGCATTGTGTTTTTTAAAGGATACTGTCTTGTGTTTTTAAAGTCTCGTAATATGTTGTATCAGCTATGTCATATTATAATGATGAATGCAAACAAGAGACACTGTCTGAAGGAGGAACTGAGATGTATAATGTTCCCATTTCAGGAGCTTACAATAACAGCAGTAACATTTGAAGGACTACTGTGCACAAGCTAAAAAAATTCTGAGCTTGATTGATCTTGAAATCTTGCTTCCATATTTACATACACAAATAGGTGTGCGTTTGATAAAATGGCACAAGGTACTTCTGATAATTTTTTGTATTGGCAACCTTCAGTCTCGAAAGACTATGGTATCGCGCTCTGAAAGCGCGATACCATGTATTCTGATAATACATACCAGAATATTAAAAAGACTATCCTCTTTTAATATTAGATCAGTTTCTTAGGATTCCCACAAGTGACCCAAGTTGCTAGCAAGTGTATACAACTACATGGCTTCTATTTTCAATCCAGGTGCACTTGGTGGACCCACAATGGAACTGATGCATTCCATACTTTGTGGGTCTGTGTGGCCGCAGCCATGATCCATGATGCCATTAATAGGCCTATACTGTATAAACTGTGCAAGCAGGAGCAGAGAGAGAGAGAGAGAATAACTAGGACTCATGTTATTTTATAATTCCTGTCATTATCAAGTAGAAACAGTTCATCCAATTCCATTTGGATAGGACTGGTGTGTCAATAACTAGACTGTAAGTGCCTTAAGGCAGGGCTCATCTTTACTCTGTGTAAAGCATCATGTACACTGATAGAATAATCGTCATCATCGTCATCATTTTAAAGAAACTATGATATATTTTAATAACTATTATGAGTGAACTATCCCTTTTTAAAACCTTCAGAAAACTTCCTTTAAAGATAGTTTGCTTTTTTCAATATGGTGTGTTTATTAAGAATATTGTAGAAGGTAAACAGTGAAAGGTAAACCTTTAAACCTTTCACTGTTTAAAGATAGTTAATAGAGAAATTCTAATCCCTGATGGTTAAGTACAGTATACATCACACTTTGTTCATGTGGCTTTTTCTTTCCATTAAGTGAAATAATGGGATGCTATTTTCCCCTTCCAGCTGCTTTCTATGAAAAACATAAGAAAACAACCTCACCTCCTATATCTGGCCTTAGTTTGTTGTCATATCCCTCCAGCAGGCCATTTAAAATTAGTGTAACATCACTCTCATGGACTTTGGGGGTCAGAACCCAGGTTTTGTTGGTTGTGTAATCTTCATAATCATCATCACTTTTTTGGCTAGAACTGTTTGAAAAAGAAAAAGCAGAGAGCAACAGAGTCATAAAATGGCTGGTCAATGTGGCAATTACATTCAGAGACAGCTCCATTAGAGAACATGATGGCTGGATAACCCCCTTTAAAATAATGATAGTTCTGTAGAAAACACTGAAATGGCTTTAGAGAAAGAAATGATGGGGGAAATATTATTTATTGACTGATGTTTACAGCTTCATTTTAGTGAGTTTTCAAGGTAGCTGAATAGACATATATTCTCTCTTCTGTGTGATGAGTCAGTGACTCTTTTAAACATAGCTATTTGTTTTGCTGGTTCAAATTAAAGATTTCAAAGAAAAGCAGAACATCACCAATATGGTAGTGCGTTAGAACAGAAAGATGTTTAGAACAGCCCTTGCCAAAGAGAAAATACTATAAAGTTAAATGCCTTACGTTCACAACCAAGAATGTTCTACTGCTTTGTAGAAAATGGAACTGTTTAGCCTTAATTTGTTGTGTAGTACTGTATTCAATGTGTTGGAAAACTCTGGATTAAATATCATTAATTTCTAATGTGCCTTTGATTCATGAGGTATTTTTATTCACAACAACCCTGTTTGACCTGTCTACAACATCATTTTACAGACAGAAAACAAAAGATGACATGCCCCAGGACTCTGTTGAGTCAAGGACTGATTCACACATTCCTGCCCATCACTCAGAATATATTATTAACACGTTCTCACATGATCACTTTATAGTCAAATGTATTAACTATTTAAAAAGTATTGTTCTTGAAGTGTTGCAGAGCAACTTGTGGCATGATGAATACCTGACATACAGTAATTAAAATGAGTGTGTGAACCTGAGTCAACCTGGGTGCCTCAGTGCGATGCTCTTCATTGAATTCACATTGCTTTGGTATGGGACTTCTGCTTTACAAAATCAACACAATTATAAATGCCTGTCTTCCATTATAACCTATAACCAAATTATCTCAGTGATAACTTAAAATCAGTGGAATAACTGAGGAACCAAAAAGCCATTAGAATGCCAGTGTTTTTGGTTTTTGTGTAACCTTACTTTCCCTACCAGTCAGGGTCAACCTATCTATGAGACAGGGTGAGGTGGCTGCTTTGAGCAGAAGGTTGGGGGAGATGGCACACTAGTAGAGGGATGTCTTGTACCCTGTGACTGCTTTCCCCAGCCCACCATCTGTCCAGATGCTCCACCCATCCTCTTCTGATTCACATCAGCACATGGGCCTCTTCTGCATGGTGATCTGCAGGGTTCAAGGAGCGTGGCGACAGGCAGAAAAGTCTCCCAGTCAGTCCAGTGTTGATCTTTGACTCACACAAGGCCAGCTGAGATTCCAAGAAATTTCTGGGTATCAAAACTTACTTCCGCAGCAGATGTAGTCTCACAGCTGTGTCCCCAAGCTCCTATACACTCCTTCATGGTAGGGGGTTCCACACAGCAAAGAACTACTGCAGCAGGTGGGTTTCCTCCCAGATTTGATACTGTGCAAAGGAGTGTCATGAATGCATTCCTCAGTCAGGTGCATGTGGCTTGCAGCCCACTGAAACACCCAAGCATGCCTTGAGGGAGGCCAGGTTGGAGCCAGGGAGACAGGTGAGATTGGAAAATGTAAGATCTCAGAAAATTTCTGGGCCCCCACCGTTGGCTTCTGGGGCCCCTTTTTGATCCTGGACAATTTACCTCCTGCCCCCCCCCCCCACAGGCCCTAATTCTGGAGTTGGATCAATCCTGGCCTTGTGAGTCTGTCTCTAATTTATGCATCTATGTTTGTTTGTTTGTTTGTTTGTTTTCCACATTTCTATACCACCCTTGCTCCAAGGAGCTCAGGGCAATATACACAGTTCCTTCCCTCCTTGTGTGGTCACAACAACCCTGTGAGGTAGGTTAGGTTGAGAGATTTACTGTTTCACTGTTAGTATCCTGTAAGCCACCCTGACACAATTTCAAGAAGCTGAGAGATACATATTTAACCACAAACTATTACATTCATCTTTAAAAATGGCTTCGCAGTCAGCATAGCTGAGCCTGACCTTTGAGGCGCCCCTTGATTGCCTCTTTGTCATTTGGCTCTCAAGTTTCCCCAGCTATCATCGCTCAGGCCTTTGCAACCACACCACAGCATGTGATGAGTCTTTCTTGCTTTACTGACGATTACAAAGAAGGATTTTTTCAGTGGCACTGTGCTACTGCTACGTACAGGCAAACAGGGCATGGATAATTAAACTGGTGAGGTAAGCAGATTTATGAAGCTGTCTGCAATTTCAACAAACTAATTGCATTTCAAGGAGACAAATCTCACACAGTCTCTGAAGCTCCAGCTCACACATCAGGTGAGATGGCTTCTTTGAACATTATCGAACGTAATGTTATAGTCGCACTCTATAGGAAACGTACAGAAAATCACTTTCATTTGTCAGTTGCCTAAGTTTTCTCAGAAATTATTTATTAACCTCCAGTCTTCAGAAACTACTCAAGGCAGTGTACAACCAAAAGCCAAGCTTACCACATAAATAAAGGCCACCATGCATAAGCAAGACAATAAAACACAGCTAATATTTTTGAATGGACCCAACCACATGGAGAGACTAGAAATCAATGCCAGAAATTTAAAGTGGTCTGTTGTATGGACCATTTTAAGTTATATGAGTACCAGAAGGAAAACTGATCTGAAAATAGGTCACTTTTGTGTCTTGTTCACATGCTTGTGAATTAAAGGGAGGCAAGATCCGGGATTAAACTCTGGGTTCTTAATTTGGTGTTGGACTGTGGTCAATATGAAGATATAGGCTAGTGCCATTCAGCCAGCAGTACTAGTACCATTGGTGGAACTTCACAGTATGGCTGTGGTACTTGGCCCCACTGCTATGGGAACTGTACAACACCACTGTGTCCGGCTTGGCTCTAGTAGTAGCAAGGTGTGGTTTTGCAGTGCCCTGGTCCTTCAAAAGAGGCGAAGGTCAGGGACAAAGGGTGCAGAACAAAGAAGAGATCAGGAAGCAGCAGCAACTGCAGATGTCCTTGCTTGCTTGAAGGCCAGCTGTGGGGCAAGCCAGCAACATATGCACAGAACAGCCACCTCTCAGTTGTACTCAAAAAAAGTGGTACTTCTAAAGACAAAACAAAAACAGTTGAAGAACTGACATAGTTCTCCTTAAAAATCCTTAAAATCATTTCAGTAAAGACAACAGGACCAGGTCAGACCACTAATGATAAGGATTGAAGGTCTCACATTGAGCAGTGAGTTTGGGGGACAGTGAAATGAGGAGAGGGGCTCTGCATCCCATGTCTTCCCACCGCCTCCTCTGGCCCGCTGCTGATGAAGGCAGTCCAGCCCATGGTCCAATCCTCTTCTTGCTTGCTCCTAGTGAGTGGGATGGAGATCTAAACAACAGAGCAGCCCCCTTCTTTCTCCAGCACCAGTGGAGGAAGAAGAGAGGAAGTGGAGCCCTCCAACCCCTCTCCTTACCCTTACTTTCTGTCTCAGCTGCCTAGATTCAACCTCCTTGCTCCCGCCAGAACTTTTTAAATGACCCAGAAGAGCAGAGCATGTTGGGCATACTCCAGGATAGTTTGACACATTCTTCGGGTAACTGAGAAGGCTGTGCATGGGGCAGCCAAAGCTGAGGGAAATCAGAAAGGTTGGTGGCTTGGCTCAGTTCATCTCCATCCCGGAGAGGGAAGATGCATGCATTAGTGAGCACATGATACTGGGAAGGAGGGGGAAGGTGGAGTTTGGGGGCTGATTCAGGCAGCACACAAACACTGGCCAGTCCTGCACAGGACTCTGAGGGCCCAATCCTAACCAACTTTCCACCTCTGCTGCAATGCAGCCCCGCAATGCAATACAGCCCTGAGGTAAGGGAACAAATGTTCCTATACCTTGAGGAGGCCTCTGTGACTCCCTCCTCTACCACAGGATGCAGTGCATGCCCCATTGGCATGGCTGCACCGGCACTGGAAAATTGGACAGAACCGGGCCCTCAGTTATTTGCATCCCATGCAACTTGGCTAACAAACCCCATCTCATATATCCTAAGCCTTTTATCCAGCCCTAAACTTAACCCTAACACTACCTTTGTGTTTGAAAAAGAAAAAGTATTCTGCTGCATCTTATCGGGGAGTGTCAGCCTCCAGAGGCCTCCTTAGGGTGAGAGAACATTTACTGCCTTACCTCTAGATAAGCCCATGCCAGGCTGGCAGGTCTACTCAGACTGAAGCAAGCAATATCATTAGTGCAAGTTTGCATGGATCCATGAAGGCATCCCAGGGAAGGGGGTTTGATTTTGGCATGTGCTGCCGCCACTGAAACCACCCTCTTTGCTGGCCCAATCTCCCCCATCACCACCCCTGTCACTGCAACATTCCACCCACCTCCTCATCCTTCCCATCCCTGTCGCCCCCTACACACTCCTGCCTACAGTGGCAGGTGTCTGCTGCCATGTGGAGTTGGCTGGTCACTGCTCCTAGAGGCAGGCAGCCTGCATGCTGCAGCAGGTTGCATTCTGCAACTGTGAAAAGCACATTATGCTGCTGGAATACTCATTCCAGTAGCACAATGCACTAGTAAGCTAAGCCCATAAATAATTGCCTGTTTCTCCCTTATTTACCCTGGCACCACTCCCCTCTCTGTCCTTTGTTGCTTCCCTTATGCCTAGTTCGAGAACCCCTCAAGACAGGGGTACCTGTTCCCTTACTAGTTATACATTGAAAGTGCTATATAAATATTATTGAATATTAGTAACTTTTTAAAAAAATGAATAAAAGCATTATAGCAATGCTGAGAAACTGCACACTAAGCATCCTCAGATACAAATCCCACCATAATCAATTTGATGCTGATTGATTTAATTCTTGCAAGTAATTTACCTTTGCACTAAATGTAGGAGTGCACAAGAATTGCTGTGCTTGGTCAACCAAGAGACATGCCAAATGATCTGGCAGCTTACAAGCAGGGCATGAGGCAATTGCCTTCCCCAACCAGGGGACATCCACTAAAATTGAGTGTTGGGCGGGTTAGGACAGACAAAAGAAAATATTTCTTTACTCAGCGTGTGGTCGGTCTGTGGAACTCCTTGCCACAGGATGTGGTGCTGGCGTCTAGCCTAGACACCTTTAAAAGGGGATTGGACGAGTTTCTGGAGGAAAAATCCATTATGGGGTACAAGCCATGATGTGTATGCGCAACCTCCTGATTTTAGAAATGGGTTATGTCAGAATGCCAGATGCAAGGGAGGGCACCAGGATGAGGTCTCTTGTTATCTGGTGTGCTCCCTGGGGCATTTGGTGGGCCGCTGTGAGATACAGGAAGCTGGACTAGATGGGCCTATGGCCTGATCCAGTGGGCTGTTCTTATGTTCTTATGTTCCTTTGTTGCTTCTCCTCAGCATAATACTCAGGATTATCTAGCACATACATACATACATACATACATACATACATACATACATACATACATAGAGTAGTGGAATATGGAGATTTCATTATCATAGCTAGCCACTGTTGATAGACATATGCCACATGAATCTGGTGAATCCTTTTATAACACAAACAAGACTTCTAAACCGCAAGGAAACAAACAAGAAAATCTGGTTTCAAATATGCAACATATTTGAGCTCTTAGGGCACAATCCTAACCAGGTCTACTCAGAAGTAAGTCCTATTTTGTTCAATGGGGCTTACTCTCAGGGAAGTGTGGTTAGGATTGCAGCCTTAGAAGATTTGCTCTGTGAAATTCTACAACCATTACAAGGAAGTTTCCAGAACAGAGATTTTCAACCACTGTGGCATGGCACACTGGTGTGCAGCGAATGCCCCCCAGGTGCGCAGTGAGAGATTGAGAGAGGGTCATTCATTAATAGGGCAATTGGGGGATGAGAGCCCCCCCCCCCACCAACAGTGCAGTGTGCCTTGTCAATTGTCAAAAAACTGATGGTGTGCCTGTCAATATTAGTGCCTTGTCAGTGTGCCATGAGATGAAAAAGATTGAAAATTGCTGCTCCAGACAAAGCCTCCTCAAAATAACAGAAAAAGAGCAAGAGTAAGAAAGGATCTCAGATTCTTCCCATTTAAGCTGTATGGTATAAGGGCAAAGCCAGTTTTTTGGTTGGTCCCATTGCAGTTTATGTTGACAGGTTGTCAATAAGGCACCAAGGCAGAACAATGAGGCGAAATAACCATCCTGTCTTCTTCCTTGAAATGGATAGACTGATTGGGCACTTGCTCTTTGCTGATGGAATATTAGAAGCTCACACTTCAGCTTGCATTGTACCAAACCTGTTTCCTTCCTACAGTACTCTGGAGACTGTTTACAGTCCCTGTGAATCTACTTCACCCATTCTGATCTAATTGTCTTGTTTGCCTGCTGATAATGGGTTCCCTTCTCCTTTCAAACTATGAACTTTTTGTCACTTTCAGACAATAGCAGACCATGCATCATCTCTTCATTTCACTGATATTACTTCTGACAAATCTAGAGAAGACTAGGTTGCCCTGCAACCACAAATTACACCTGCGCACAGGTGAACAAGATTTAGGGCCCAGTCCTATACAACTTTTCACTGCTGATGCAGCAATGCCAATGGAGTGTGTGCTGAATCCTGCAGTGGAGAGTCAGTCACAGATGTCTCCTCAAGGTAAGGGAACGTTTGTTTCCTTACCTCAGGGCTGCACTGTGGTTACATTGGCACTGGAAAGTTGGATAGGATTGGGCCTTCAGATACCCAAGGACTATCTTACAGATTTTGCTACTGCACTGAATTCAAATTGTTCTTTGGTCAACAGTGAAGACTGAAATTCCTCCTGGGTTATATATTTCTATGTAGGTTTTATATCTTGGTATTAACACTCTAAAAGTAATCCTGCTCTGCGGTCATGTTAGCATTGCCATCATCTCCATCACCTATCTGAACAAGTGTAGGTGGAACACTCTGGTTTGTTTAGCTTTCAAAGATTGGATTACTATACAGTGTACTTTTCATACCCAAAGCAAGCATTGTGAAAGCCCATCAGTCAACCAAGAATGTGAGCCCCTATAGATTAAAAGAAGAGGATGTGCTATAGGAAGTTGTTAGAGCAGTGCTTTAACCCCTCTCCCATTTCTGGTATTCTAGCCCAGCGGTGTCCAAAGTTTTTGGCAGTAGGGCCACATCATCTCTCTGACACTGTGTCGGGGCCAGGGTAAAAAAGAATTAATTTACATTTAAAATCTGAATAAATTTGCATAAGTTTACATAAATGAATATATTAAAGATGAACTTATATGAATGAAGGTCTTGCAATAGCAAGGCTGGCTTTTCCTTTGCTGCTGCTACTGCATCACAGACCTGAAACAGCAAGCAGTGGAGGGAGCCCTCATCCCACAGCTCATGTGAGAGGTCAAACAGTCGCCCTCACGCTGAGAGCAATTGTGTCAGGCCAGTGCGGGCTCCAGCAAGTCTCCAGAGGCTCATTGGGTACTGGGGGCTCCTTGAGGGCTGCACTGGGAGTCCTCGAGGGCCGCAGGTGGCCCCAGGGCAGGGGTTTGGGCACCCCTGTTCTAGGCAATCCATGTTGACCCAATTTTACCAGGCCACAGGTGTACACATTCAGTCCTTGTGGCATATATGCAACATTGGACAGAAATGGCTTAATGCGGGAGGGAGAGGGGAAGCTTAGTGACTGACATGTGAGAGTAGGTTCTCCCTAAGGCCCATCAATGAGACAACAATCTGAAGAAGGTGCTTGAGGATTTCTTCCAAATACTGTGCATCCCAAAGGGCAGCAATTCTGTTTTACAAACAGATGCATTACAGGAGCAGAGTATTACAGTAACAGATGTATTACAGGAGATGAGAACAATAGTTCAGCATTTAGCGAGTCTATTATATTTTCATCTGCCAGTGTAGGGCATTATCTATGTGAAAGTGTCATTTATACCAATAAGATTTTTGAGACTATAGCCCACTCATATTCTTAAAACTCTCTAAGCCTATGTTATCAGTAACAGGCTGTCTATCTTCACAACTTTTTTCAAGTGACAGTATAAAACAAATCTAGGAATATCCATGGTAGCGAGTGGACAGCCAATGGAATTTTGTCTTCTACTTCTGAAAACGTCAAGGGACTTCATATGAAAGGAAAATAGCGATCACAAAGGCTTCAAAACATACAAGTAAAATCAGCACGAGGGTCTTTGCATCCTGGACTGTTGTGTCCTGGTCAAATGCATCCCAGATGTTGGCATTCCTGGACATTCGCATCTGGTTTTTTTTGTGTCTCAGGGCCCAATTCTATCCATCTATACAGCACTGGTGCAGCTGTAATGTAGCCCCGAGAACAAATGTTCCCATACCTTGAGGAGGCCTCTGTGACTGTCTCCCCACCACAGGATGCAGTGCATGCCCCATTGGCACAGCTGCACTGGCACAGGAAAATTGGATTGAACTGGGCCCTCAGTCATTTGCATCCCATACAACTCTGGTAACAAACCCCATCTTATATATCATAAGCCTTTTATCCAGCCCTAAATTTAACCCTAACCCTACCTTTGTGTTTTAAAAATAAAAAGTACATCTTCTACGCATAAATATACATATATTGGGATGTACAATATTCATATATTGGGATGCAATGGTCCTGTCACTATAAAATCACCCTTTCGTCATAAGAATCATACATTAGTTGGACACATACATTAGTAGGATACACATATTAGATGCAAATTTTAGGGTTTGCCATTGCAACAATTGCGTTTGGAGGTATTTAAGCCCACAGATTTTAACTGGACAACACATCAGTTTAATACGGGATGCACCACTGAAACCTAATTATCAGCAACACTGAGACTTGGAGTATGATTCACTGTTCCGGTGGAAAGGAAAAAACCACTGGCCTTCCACCTTCTGGGTGGCCCTCCAGTCTCCATATGTGGGTACTCTGGCAATTATTTGCAATGAGAGTCAGGGTGCATGTTTCACACATACTGCCCCATCAGTTCATCCCTACCCCAGATGCTTGGGCTGTTTTACTCCTGCTCGGACTGATAATAATAAGTAAATAGATTACTAACATTTGAAGCAAACCACCATCACCACCCCCCAAAATCAAGCTTCATCATAAGGTTGCTGAGTCTTTTTAGAAGACATGGTTTTGCATAAATTTTAACATATGGTCTGTAGTAAATTGTATATGCCTGTGGAATCTAGAGTTTACATCACTGAAGTTGCAGCTACAACTTGTACTCTTGCTTAGGAGAGCAGAATGTGCATGGGTGGATATGGAGGGGTTTTTTCTTCTCCTTATTTCGAGGTTCATCTGACACACACACACACACACACACACACACACACAAAATGAATGGCACATTAAGTGGCTTTGTGCCATCTGAGTAAGAAATAAAACTTTCCAAATATGGGAGAGAGACAACTAGGTCTTTACGAGTTTACCATAATGAAATCATTTGAGTTTATGCAAATATTAGACTTATATAATTGAATGGGGGAAGTATCAATAGTGGGGAAAGTGCCAACTATTCACATAATAGTTCAAATGTCCTTTTTTGTTAACTGGGAGGGAGAAATCAGTGCCCCCTGTCTTTGTGCTGATGTTCACAGAGCTACATAGGGCCTCATCCTGCAAGTACGGAAACATTTTCTTTCTGCAGTGTGCATTCCTTCTCTCGACTTTCTCCTCCTGCCTGAGAAGAAGTTCTATAAAACATTTGTTAAACCCTTATTAAGAGGTAATTTCTCAAAAACAAACAAAATGAACCTGTTCACATCTAGCCAACTTGGTTGATCAGCTTGATCCTATGGAGATCCTATTCTGCAAACATGTTAAGCAGAATTTCAGCCTGGTTAGTAAGGGAATAGCAACAAACCTAATCCAATTTTGAAATGCTTTCCCCAGAGTCCCTTAACAGTTACAGGTTCCCTTCACTTCTGCTGCCTCTGCATATTTAGCTACTGTCTATGCAGTTTTCTCTCTGTTCTTCTCTGCTTTGCAGATTGCGTGTGCTCCCTGTTCATACCATTTCTTCTGATCTGGCATAAATAATAGTTCAGTTTTGCAAATGGAGGAACCGCACAGCACAGCTCAATTAGACATTCTCTCCCTCCAATTCCCCCCATTTTCATTTACATACGGAAATATGAATTCCATAGACTGTTACTATTCAGAAAAGGGGAATGAAACTACGGTGCTAGTATCATCTTTCTCCTCTTTACACATGCCATTTTCGAAGGTCTGATGTGAAAGGTTGTGAGAATCTAAATTGGTTACCATAAGTGCCAGGCCCCTCCTTATATGGAGCCTGCCTGAGCACAAGGAGAGGCCCTTTTCTCTGGCCTATGCTGCTCTCATAAATTCAGGATCACAGTAGAGGGCCTTCTCTAAGAGGTGCTCACATGAAGAATTCTCCCCTAAAAGATACTAACTCCTTCTCTTATAGTGAAGGCTGATGCAGGTTGACTGCATCAGATACGGGCATCACATGCAGGCTGGCTGTGCGCCAGTCATCTCCAGAGGGCTCTCTGAAGGCCACAAAGACAGCCGGCAGATGCACTCTGCTTCTGTGGACTTCAGAAAGCCCTCCAGAGGTGGCTGGAATACAGCTCCATTCCCCTTTGAAGGGCTTAAGGGGCCGAAGATTGTGGATTTGATTATCTATGATTCTCAGTATCAGCAAGAGGTTCTGAGAACGAATTCCCCGCGGGAACCAAGGCTCCACCTGTATAGGTTTGCAGCCTATATTAGAGAGAATTTCATCATGAAATGGAGTAGTATAAATTGCAAGAAGGTGCTTTAGGGAATGTTGCCAAGTGAATCAATTTGCAAAACATTGGTGCATGATATTGGTGCATTGGTGCATGATAATCAAAGTGATAGCATGTAGTTTAACATTCCAGACACGAACTTCAGGTCACAAAGGAACTACAGTGCAGAGAACTCACCATTCATGATATTGTATTTCTCTGTTTTGAAAATGCATTGGTCAACCTTCACCACAAGGCTCCCAGGATGGTTTCCACATTAAAATAATGATACTGAGAAGCAGCAACCACATGGTCAGTAAGAACAAATCAAGCAATAAAAATGCATGAACAGCACAGAGTGCTGAAAGCCCATGGCAAATATGGATGGATGCAAAACACGCAACATGGTTGGCACCTGGTGCGCTTGTCTGAGAAGGATGTTTCACATACATGGGGCCACAACTGAGAAAGCCCTGTCCCCAGGCACCACTTGCTTAATTTGAAAAGGCAGGGAGCCTCAGAGAAAGGCCTCTGATGAAGAACATAAGGGTAAGTCAAGCAAAAAACAGACTGATCCATATCCAGGTCATCGTTGTTAAGGGCTTTGAAGGCAGGGTTGCGAACTCGACTCGGATGACTCAGACTCGAATCACAAGAATGCACATTTTTTGCGGACTCATGGACTTGTGAGTCATGCCCATGGAAGTTCTGGAAAAACAGTCGAGTCAGGGGATCCCTGAGTCGTGACTCATTCCCACACATGCAGACTTGAGTCTGCCTGCATCTAGATGTGTTAGCATACTGTTTACGCAGTGGGAAAAACCTCATGGGGCCATCATTCAGATCAGGCAAGCAGCTGTGAAGTTTCAGCATTGAGGCAGAGAAGGGTTAATGCATATGAACAGGAGAGGGGAGGCAGAAGAAAGCTCTTTTCCCTACCCGTGATAGAAAGGAAGGAATCTATTATCATTGGACTCAGGATGGGAGGATTGGTATTTTCTTTGGCTGAGACAGGGCAGGAGGAGGAGCCTAAGAGGGTTCTTGCCTTATGATTGGTTGCAGAAGCCCAGGGAGGGGGAGAAGGCAGGGAAGCAGAGGGGGGAGGCAGTTCATACCATCACGCTTTCCACCTCATGGCACAGTTGCTCTGAGCTCCATTGTAACTTCGGAGGGGGAACCCTCATTGAATGACTGGTAAAAATGGAACTACTTCTGAGTAGAGCTGCTAAGGGTTAGGTTGTCCTGGTAAGCTTTGCAGCTGCTGCGCGTGATCTTCCTCCCTCTTGCCACTTCTGTCCCTGGTCTCACGCAGTCCATCCCACCCCTCCTGTCCTGTTTACAGATAGGCAGGAACAACTGGAGAGTGTTCAAAGAGAACTCCGACACACACACACAACCCTTGGCAGCAGCCCCATTTTTCCCATGGCTGATTTTTAAAGAGGGGCAACTTGACTTGGGTCCTTTCAAGTCACAGAGGGGTGACTCAGCAACTCGGACAGTACGTAGGAACATAAGAGGAGACCCGATGGATCAGGCCAAAGGCCCATCTAGTCCAGCTTCCTGTATCTCACAGTGGCCCATCAAATGCTTCAGGGAACACACTAGTCATCAGACACAACCTGCATCCTGGTGCCCTCCCCTGCATCTGGCAATCAGAGGCAGCCTGCCTCTAAAACCAAGAGCTTGCACATACCTATTATGACTTGTAACCTGTAATGAACTTTTCCTCCAGAAAGTGCTTCTTCCAGAAAGTACTCCCATTATGACTCTTTTTTGAGTAGGGGCGTGGTAACTCTAGACTGGATTCAAGTCAAGCCACACTGGACCTTCCCATCCCTGTTTGAAGATAACACAGTCAGTTGTTTTTTTTTAAATTGTGCCTGGAAATGGACCAGCAATCAACGTCACTGTTTAGTGAGATTTGTCCTCTGAAAGTGGTAACCTAATACAGTCATGCGCCACTTAGCAACAGGGATCAGGACTGTGATCCCTGTCATCAAGCCTTGCTTGATGCAATCTGGACCCTCCACAGGAAAGGGAATGCTCTGCTTCCCTTCCCTCTGGAGGGTTGTCTGAGCTTCCCAGAGGCAGCACATGTCTGTTTGCTGCCTCTGTGGAGCTTAGAGTGAGGGATTCATGGAGGGATTCACAGAGGGAACTGAGGGATTCACAGTGGAAATGAGAAATCACGAGAGAGACACGATTTCCCTCAGTCTGAGCCTTGCAGATATCCACTGCCTCTGCAAGGCTCAGACAACCTCTGGAGGGGAGGGGAGCCAAGCTCCCCTCACTTTCAGAGGGTTGGAATGTGTGCCCCTGACAACCACTTGACCACAAGTGGTGGTCGGTTATACGATCTTGGCGTAAGCCGGAACATTGCAGAGTGGCACACACCAGTAATTGAATTTTATACTCATTGAAGTTTTTGAAGAATCATCAAAGGTGACCCCAAATGTGAACCAATACAGTAGTCCATAGGTTACCAGGATATGCCTCTCTCCAAGAGGGATCACAGCCAGCACAGCAACCATAGCTAAAGATAATTTCGGTGTGCCAAAGAAGCCACTTGGCCTTCCAGTGATGATGCTATATTGTTCAGCATCTCCTGAATGCAAACCTGATCCTTTTGGGGGGGAGTGAAATCCCATCCCAAACAGATGAGCTGTTTATAGTCAGACCCCCCAAAATCTCTTTTATCTGAACTGATCTTCTGTTTGATTGGGCCCTGCTCATTATTGATCTCAGATAACGGTTTGTTAGCATTGCTGCCTCATTTGGATTCAATCAAAACAGAGCAAAGTATTATCAAAAAGGATAGTGTAATCAAAAGGGATTACTACCTGATGCTACCATGGGTCCTCTGCTGCTATCCCTGCACCAAAAAGGCACCTTTCCTTTTTCCCGGGGTGCTTTCTTCAAACCTGGATGTGGGAGTCTATTTGGTTTGATTCAAATTTGCTCCTTCATTCAACCAGTCCCTTTAACTCAAACCAGAAGCCCCGCACTTCTGTGTCTGAAGAAACCATGCCAGGAACAAGGTAAGGAGGTGAATGATCCACTTTCCAATCAATTTTAGCAGGCTGAAAGCAGATCAATGCAGATCACATCCACAGCTGGCTGGAGGGGGCAGTGGCAGTGGCAGCAGATTCAGGGTGAAAGGCACCCTGAATCCCCAATCTTTTCAACAAGCCACCCGCCCCCCAAAATCTGCCACTGATGCAACCTGTATCACCCAGCTTTCTGAATAGGCCGGTCCTGATCATCACCATACCCTTATCCCTTGTTGAGCCCCAGCCACTGCTATGGGGCTACTTGGATCTGCACCACATATTTAACTGGCACAAATCTGAGCAGCCAGTGTAAGGCTCTCTGGGATTAGGCACATGCTGCAGCCACTTATCCTACCCCTCTCCCAAGCCAGATCCACCTCCTGTTCCTCCCTCCTGTGTCCAAAAATGACCCCTCCCCAAATTTGTCCCACACTCCCGCCATGCTCTCCCATCCCCTGCACTGCCCATCTCAAACGTACCCCTTCCGGCTGGTGCAGGGTCCAGGTCTGGCTCTCCTGAGCCAGCACGGGCCTCTGTACCAGTCAGTCAACTCCTGAGTCAGTGTGAATGTGCCTTTCAGCATGTTTGTAACACTCGGGAGTCAGAACAGGGGGCCTGCACCCATTCTGAGCGCTGTTTGGATTGCAGTTTCATTGGTTTAATGTGGATTATGAAAAACATCAGAGAGACCTATTAAAAATGTCTCAAAGACTCTCAAAATTCTCAAAAGCTCCATGCCCTCCATAGATGAGGGTGAAATGTCAGGTGAAAGGTATGTACTCTGTTGGACCATAATCTTCAAGCCCAAACATTTTTAATTGGACTGTTGGACATTCTGGCCATGAAAGACTCAGTATGCATCAGAAAGAAGATGGAAATCTTTGAAACCATATCACAAAATGCCATGGAGCAGTAGTCTCCAAGCACCTTCTTCTTGAATCAGGCATTCAAGTAGGAGAAAAACCACTGAAGTACAGGGTCCTCAGTCCCCAACTCTGAGATCCGATCCCAAATGATATATGGTTGTTGGAATCCGAAGTTAATGAGAGTTCCAAGAGAGTTAGCAGGGTCACACAACCCCTGAAGAACGGATATCAACTCCAATGGCAAAATAAATCTGATTTCCCATTTCTACCTCAGTGTGCACTACCTTTTAGTGTGCAAAGTACTTTACAAACCATGTATCAGTCAAACTTACAAGGGTGAAGTTGTGAGTAAATCGCTATATTTCATTTTACAGGACAGACAAGTCTGAACCAAAGAAAATAAAGAGTGTCTTGGACTTTCAAAGCATTTTCATATAGCTGAACCTTTGCCTCTGGGAAATTCTGAATCTGTACCTTTTTAAGTTTAGCCAGGTTGGCTTTGACATGGGAATCCTTTCATATATCCTAATCAGCCTACTTTTTCAAGTAGGTATTGCAAGTATTTCAAGCAGGTATTTCAAGTAGGTATTGCAAGTATCAAATCTAGCAATGAATTTCAACAGCCTGCCCTGCACTCAGTGATTACTAGATCCACATACTGGCAGAGTATGGTAAAAAATATGAAAGGAAGGACACTACTGTGTGTAGTTCGGTACCCACCAGCATGTCATCAGGTGAAAACAAAGAGTCAGTAATCTCACACCAACCATCACTGCTAAATTTCAGAATCCTGACTAGGATGTTTAATCTCACAGCTCATGCAGTTGTACTTAATATAGAATAGCTGCCACTGAAACATATTCAACAACATTAGCTGGATAGCAGTTATGGGGGTGGGAGATGGAAAGGAATCAGTATATCAGCATTTTCTGTTTCGGCAACTACAAATGAATCAAGTTAGCTCCAGTTTGGGCTTGGTATGACTTGAAAGCAAGCAAAAGCTGATGCAGACACACTTATCACAAATATACGTAGAAGGACATGCATGTTCATAGAGGTAGATTATTACTACATATGTTCTTCATACACAGTTGTGTCATTTAAAAAAAAAAACTTTCTATGGCCTCCCCCTCCCCCACTTTCCCTTTATGTTATTCTATGATTCATAGTTTAACAGAAATTTATCTAGGTCAGCTATTTTCAGCCATTTCTATCTCACGACACACTGACAAGGCACTAAAATTGTAAAGGCACACTGTCAGGTTTTTGACAGTTGACCAAGGCACACCACACTGCCAGCTCACATCCCCAATGGCTGTCCCTCAAACTCCTTCAGCACACCTGCAGACCATTCACAGCCCACCCAGGTGCTGTGGCACACTGGTTTAAAACTGCTGCTAGGCATGCTCCAGCGGCAAGGCTGCAGCGCCACCACCTTTTTGTAACAGCACACACCACATGGCTGCCAATGAAGCACTGTGGGCACTTTCTGCAACCATTTTACTACAACAGAATACTGTTCCAATGTTGCAAATGCTTCCACATGCCAGCCCAATCCTAGTTTGGATCATGCTACCCAATATCTATATTAGTTCTAAGTACTTGTTTTGGTGACAATTATGCTCGTGAAGCTCACAGATGTAGCTAGTAAAGTAGTAGGCTGTGCCTTAGCTAGTGCTCATGAACATGAATTTATCTGCATAGGAAGTACACCAGAGTCAAAATATATCCACAACAATCACCCTACTCAGAATTTAATTTCTAGAGACTTGGAGAAGGGTGCTGAAACCTCAAGAAGGACATCTCTATAGGACAAGAATGCATACCAGTTTTGTTTTTTTCTTTTTTAAAAAAAAAACAAACTTCCAAAACGTTACATGATCATCAAAATAGGGGTAGGATGTGGGCACTGACATACTGGAGAGAAAGAATGCCTTTTTGTATCTCATGAGATAAACCCATCCTTGTATATCAGTCGATGGATGGGAGGACCAGCTCCAGTTTTCAGAGGCCAACTTGCAAATTGAGTCCCTTTACCACCAATACCATATAGACACTATGGGCACAAAGGCAGTCTTAGGAACCAACAGTAGACCTCAGCAGCTGCCCAACAATGCTGACCACCTGATGCCAGCTCTGTGGATGGGTTCACAAGACAGGGAATTCTGGGTAGTGCTGCCACTGGCTGTCCAAGGTAGTTCTAGCCTAGAGCAAATCATTTCAGTTAACTTTTAAGTTTTCGCTTTAATTGTGCTACTCTTCCTGGGAATGTGAACTTCTGCTTTGTCTTTGATCTCAACACTGTTTTGCAGACTTATTTTTAAAATGTTTGTAAGCCACTTGGTACTTTGCTTTTTTAACAGAAAAGTGGAATAGGAAATGTCCTTTCTAAACAGAGACAGTTGAAGCATCCACCACACTTCTCATTCATGGGCTACTTACTAGATGAATTCATACCTCATTCTTACAGAAAATGAAGTCTGCTCCTACATCACTTCTGAACTGTTTACACTACCACTTCACTAGGGAGAAAATTCTGCTAATCCTCCCAGCAATCCTTCCCTCTTCCCTTCCTACATTAACAAACATGTGGAGGAGGCTGTGTGCAAAATTATTTAATGACTTTTGCAAAAATAAATGAGAGATGTTTTTATCATACTTACATTAAGTGTGCAGCTACTCTAGTGTCTTTTTAGTGTTTTATATTGCATATAACTATAAAGGTTAGAGGCAAGAAAAACATTCCTGTTCATAAATCCAAGTGCTTGCTCTCATTTAAATTATCCAATCAATTACAATATAATCAACTGAGAAAGAAAGAAAAAATGTTGCCACTGAATAGTCTCCTTCCAAAGACAATCCTCAGTATTTTTTTTTGTTTGTTTTTTTTTGGGGGGGGGGGATTATTTAAGAATGTGTTTGTTGGGCTCTGTAAAAATGTTGGAAGATTTCTTTATATCTGCTTTCTGTTTTTATCAATCAGAACAAGAATGTTGCAACTGATAGAAACCTTTTAGATGGATGTGACGACTTTACATGTCAATGCTTTTCAAGAAAATCTCCTTTCTTTGCACCTGAAAGTTCATCTGAATCTCCTTTGAAGTTAGGAGGCTATTGTGGAGGGGGGGGGGCATGCATATGAAAAGGATACTGGGAAGCCTCAGTGTGCATGAGGAGTGCTCAAAGCATTTGCACTTTTGAAAACCTTCCAAAACAAATGCAGCACCAATATAAAGCACCATAAACAGCTTAATTTAGCCCCATGCCCTGCTTCCACTGCTGCCAGACAACTTTTTATAGTGTTCACTGAAGTTTTCAGAGGCACACCTGTGTTTGGGGTTAAGGAGCATGCTCAGAAGAATCTACAACAGAGCTCGACAAATGTAAACAAAGCTGCCTGTTTGCAAGTCGTCTGCAATCACTCAAAATGTTCCTCAGATGCTTCACAGACCCTCTCGCAGGCACTATTACAGTTCTTGTGGCTGCTGAGATGGGCATGAGCAGCCCTGACCCCTGAGTGACCTGTAGATAAGATGAGGTGCCAATCTACACTTGATTTACTGGTAGACACTTCTCGCCTTATAGGTGAGTATCTGTGGTGTGCATCATGTAGAAAGCAGGGGGTGGGAAAACGAGCATTGGAAGTATTCGCGTGTTGCCTACAGGTTAGATGGCACTACGTTATGACTGAACACGTAGAAATAAAGAAAGAAAAGTAGCATACGTGTGATCTTCTGGGCTACATAGTGAAGGAGTCCTGCTCCAGCCATGCAAGGGAGATGGACAAAAGTTCTTCTACCCACTTTGACCAAAGAGAAGTATGAGGACATATTCAAGGGAGGCAGAAGCTCTTCAGAAATCTTAGTTGTGCTCAGTGTTCCTTAACTAATGTTAACGTTGCCTTGCAAATGTTGGAAATGAGAATGAAATCCGGTGATTAGCCTTGTCTGACGACCTTAGCTCATCTGCACCAATGTCGCAGTGGACATAAGCAAAGGATGCCTGTGATGACATCACTTGCTGTGATGTCACCAAAGAACTTCCAGTCTTGACCAGGCAGCTGACTTCTAACAAGGACGGCAGAGATCTTAGAAAGTAACAGATAAATATATAGCACAGCTATTTGGGTATGTAGGAGAGGACATGAAAGGAACAGAAAAACAGATACGTATACTTTCAGGTGATCTTTTACTTCCACACATAGACAAACAAGGTCATTTTGAACAAACAGCACTTTGCAGGAGGAACATGGCATTCTCTTTAATTCACCTACCAGCCACTTGCATATTTAGCAAGACAAGTTCACATTATGCTGAAAGACTGGGCAACTGGAAATGCAATTCAGTTGTTAATCCCTGATCTGCCAGGGAGTACAGACTTTTGCTTATATCTGAAGATATCCTGAAGCAGCTTAGTAAAAGCCTCATATGACCAGAACATACTATTTATATTGCAAAACTATAGGGTGCACACATGTGTATGCTCATCTCCAAAAATGAAATCTCATCTGTCTGCCTGCCTCTTAAAGTGTTCCCTGAAAGCTAGCGGCTACTGGGTCCCATCTCATTCTCTCGCCCTCTTTTTCTCTTTGAATGGTTTGCAAAAGAGAAAAGAATAAAGGAAAGATCTGTTTATCTGCAGCAGGATATCCTAAGCAAGTAGCTTCAGGAATGCCTGTTCATTCCCACAATGCACTACCAGAATAGTATCCTGAATCAAAGGATCTTCTTGTTTTAGAAACACTAAACTTTACCTTAAAAACCCCAAACCCAAGTCCTTATCTTAAGGACCACCCTCTCCTGTATCTACCCACCTATACACTCAGAGCAACATCAAAGGCCCTATCGATGTTCCCTGCCATCTGAGGGTTGGCAGTTGGGCACAAGTGACGGGGTCTTTTTGGTCATGCTACCATTGCTGTGGAATGTCCTCCTGAAGGAAGCATACCAAATCCTATCACTGTGAGGTAGACTACGTCATGATATAGCAACTCCATTGAGGCTGAAATCCTACGGTATTCACACTTACCTGGGAGTACGACCCATTTACTATAATGGGACTTCTGAGTAGGCATGCGTAGGATTGGCTCTCAGCAAGCATTATGGTTAAGGAAAGTGAGTTGAATGAGAGCTCCTTTTTTCCCTTTTTCTTTTTTTCTTCCTTCACCTTTATTAATAAATAATGTTGAATTAGAGCTAAGCTGAACTGGTGGGATGAGAGTTGAAAACATTTTTGTGCCCCACAAAAAGAACCCATTGTGAATGTTGGGGTAGGGCTAGAAAGAACATGAAAGTGTTTGGTGGAAAGAATTGCATCTCTGTTGGCTTAGACCTACAATTCCTGTCTTTGCCAGCTGTGCTGTGGCAAAGAAACAGCCTGTTGCAAAATGGAGCATCCAGTCAGATGTACATTTGAATATGCACTGCAGTATGCACTGAAATAGGCAACTGAGCATGGAGGTTGCCTCTCTGCACTGAATTACTCACAGTCAACTGCACTTCCAGTGCACATCTGGGCATGATTAG
Source organism: Tiliqua scincoides (assembly GCF_035046505.1). Lineage (NCBI taxonomy): Eukaryota > Metazoa > Chordata > Lepidosauria > Squamata > Scincidae > Tiliqua > Tiliqua scincoides. The sequence continues at coordinate 170,276,100 of NC_089822.1, read as the reverse complement.
AGCTGAGTCCAATGAAGGCAATGCAGTTTCATTTGTCCTCACTCATATCGCCATATTCTGATTAGCTGTATGGTTTCATGACACTACCAAGTTCGCATGTGATCTCTTATTGGCTGGGCTTACGTACAGGTTGAGTCTAATTATTTGCAAGGGTTCCGTTCCGAGAACTCACGTGGATGGCAAAGAACGCACTATAGCAAATCAATTTAAAAAACGAAGGGCGCAATCCTAACCCCTTATGTCAGTACTTTCCAGCACTGGCATAGCGGTGCCAGTGGGACATGTGCTGCATCCTGCAGTTGGGTGTCACTCACGGCGGCCTCCTCAAAGTCAGGGAATGTTTGTTCCCTTACCTCAGAGCTGCATTGCCCTTAAGTTAGTGCTGGAAAGCTCTGGCATAAGGGGTTAGGATTGCACCCAAAGTCTCTTTGCCCTGGTGATTTAAAAATAGCCTTTGTAGTGCACACAGAGGCAATCAGTCTCTCTCCAGGAGCTTAGGCTTCACTAGGAGGCAGCAATCCCTCCCTTCACCAGGAGTCCCAGCAAGAGCGAAAGAATGGAGAAGGTGATAATTGCTGCCATTTAGCCTTCTTTCACATGCTCAGGGGTAAGGGAGGAGTGAAGCCTGCAGAGAGAATGATTGATGGATTGTCAACCAGCTGTGCTCTCTGGCATTATTAAACGACTGGCATTATTTTCCTTTAATTTAAAGGGCCCTTCTCATCAGCTTTGAAATAGAAAGATCTGTGTATACTTAGGTTATACCTGTAATCACTTGTATGACTGTTTCTCTGCAACAGTAGGGATGCAATTTTTTTCCTTCTCTGGGGATCAGCACATTCCTTCTCATTTGCAGGGGCCATTCATGTTGGGTCAAATCCATGTATAAAAAATACGTGTATAACAAGGCTATACCTGTATTTGTCCTTTGACATGTGATCCCAGCCAATCAGGTAAAGTTAAAATTGGTCGAAAGCAGTAGAGTGGGGGGGGGGGGCAATGACTGCAATGTGATGTGACAAATATTGGAGTAGGAGATTTTCCAGATTTTTTATACTCTTCCTAAGTACTCTTACCTAAAAAATATCAGAGGACAAAAAACCCATTGCTGTAGTTTGTTTTGTATTGGGCTAAGCATCTAGGCTCCATGAGAAGAGGATGTGTGTCTGGTAAAAGTGTAAATGTTGTGTTTGTGCATGGATTTGAATATGCAAATGTAATACATACTCCAATTAAACTGGAGAGGTAAGTGATATTTTAATATTTTTGGACTTTGGTACAGTATGATTTTGAAAGTTTTATTTTTCTAGAGTTAATGCTTTTGGCTTTTAGATTGTTGTTCTCTTCCGAGCCTTTGGGTGCTATGGAATAAATCAATCCAAATAAATAAATAAAATGTTACTTAGGTCTTTCTACAAATTTGAGTAACTCCTAAAACTGAATACAAGGAGAACTGCACTGCAGAGACTAGTAATCAAACAGAAACAGGACACTTTAATTCACCACCTTGAAAAATGTCATCCCCCTACAAAGAACATGAACTCCTTACAAGAAGCATCACTTTGTTGGCATCCTTCAGTCTCGGAAGACTGTGGTATCACGCTCTGAATAGTGGTTCTGGAACAGTGTCCTCTCCAGTGCACGAAGCCTGGGTAAAGTAGGTATGGAGGATAGACTGTTACCCATGCAGCAAATCCCCCCTCTCCACGTCGCTGAAATGGTCCAATGGAAAGACAGAGGCCAATACGGTTGGTTCCAGCGGCGTCGCAGGAGTTGCCAGAACGTGACTGTGTTCAGCCATGAACTGCCTCAGGGACTCCGGCTCCGGATTTTGCCTCGAGGTTGACTCCTGAAGCCTTTTCCATAACTGGATGTAGCCACAAGGCAGTGGAGGTTTGGGATCAGAATTTTCCTTCTCTCAGATGAGCTGCCTTCCCAGGCTAACAAGTCCCATCTACCCAGTGGCTATTTACGAGGTTGCCTCTTACGACAAGTACAGCCAAACTGAGGGCCTATTCTTATCCCCCAGCCCCCAGGGGTAAGCATCACTTTAAAATGAACAAATACAAGAAACAGATTTCATAATGACGTTATTGTCTCTAATTTGTTTGGTAATAAGTATGGATTTTCTCTTAACTCAAGGGTAACCAAACCCGGCCCGGGGGCCACTTGAGGCCCTCAGGGACTCCCAATCTGGCCCGCAGAGAGCCCCCAATGAGTCTCCAATGAGACTCTGGACCTTCAGAGACTTGCTGGAGCCTGTGCTGGCCTGACGCAAACACTCTCAGTGTGAGGATGACTGTTCAATCTCTCATCTCAGCTGTGGGATGAGGGCTCCCTCTACTACTTGCTATTTCACGTCTGTGGTGCAGCAGTGGCAGAGAAGGAAAGGCTGGCCTTGCTTAATGCAAGACCTTTTATAGGCCTTGAGCTACTGTAAGACCTTCATTCATTCATATAAGTTCCATCTCTAATAAATTCATTTATGTAAATTTATTCAAATTTTATATTAATTTAATTCTTTTTTTCCCGGCCCTCAACACAGTGACAGAGAGATGTGGCCCTCCTGCCAAGAGGTTTGGATACGCCTGTCTTCACTAAACAGGTGCAAAATTGAAAGACTGAAGACTTGGCAGGTATGGTCTTCATATGGTGGGATGTAGAAGTGACACACTGGGATTACTTCTACCCTAAGGCCCTAACATTATTCAGAATTTGCTACTCTACCATCATCTGGAAGCAGAATTAAAACATGATACTAATAGAGCCATTGTCTCCATTAAAATCTGCATTAAAATCTGCAATGCTTGTTCACGTGACAAAGAAAACCTCCTTGCTTTTTAAGAGTGGATGGGACAGGGGGGAAAGGTACCACTTACTGATCTTTTTAGAAATATATACACGTTGAACACATTAATCTGAAAATCCAAAATCTGAAATTCTGCAAAATCCAGAACTTTTGGAGCATCGACATGACATCACAGGTGGAAAATTCCACACCTGACCTCATGTTGCAGGTCGCAGTCAAAAATGCAGGGGCACAGCAGTTTATTAGGCATTCTCCAAAGGAAAAAGACCCTCTCACCCCACTTCAACTCCGATATATCTTTTCCATGCATGCCCAGATTTCTTACACAACCATGTGATATCATTCATGTGAACTTGCATTCCTTTCTCACTTCCATCATGTTGTCACACTCACAGAAGTGAGTGAGAGAGTTCTTATATGAACCTTTCTCCTAGACCAGGAGAAGGAGAGAGGAAAAATCTTCTCACTCAACATGAAACCTTTTGAAGCACTGAAATGCTTTGCCAACCTTTCTGTAGGTGTGCCACAGTGTGCAGCCACATACATACACCCCAGTCAGGTGCTCTAGCTGAAAAAGAGCAACCAAGGTCTGGAAAGAAAAAATCATGGTCAATAAAACCCTCTTGGCATGCAGTGGGCAAGCAACAAAGTCATCTAACCTCACCACCAAAAGTGAATAAACAAAGGATGGTAATTTTAGACTAAACAGCTAGTATGGAATCAGTCATAGTATCACACACAGATGGGGCTCTGCCACATATACACACAGTACATGGAGAACATTTTCTGTTAATTAAAACTTATGCATATACATTCATGTACAAGTATGTTGTGTCTATGTGATCTATTTTTGCAGTGGGCAAATCCCATGAGCAGGGCCTAGATGGTTACAAATGTAGGCTTATCTTTCTATTCTATATGTATAAGACTGATACGTACTTATAGGCCTCATCATATGTGGAACATACATTCCAGGGTTGTATGTGATCTAGCAGTCTTACCTTGCTGTAATTTAGTGCTAATTAAAGCCATTTGTATATACAAACATAATTGCCTTATCCCAAGTCAGACCATTGGTTTATCGAGTCCTGTATTGTCTACTCTTAACTGACAACAGCTCTCCAGTTGCAGGCAGAGAAAAGTCTCAATCCTGCTATCTAAGATCCCTTTTACCTGATATGTGGAGGGAACTGCACAACTGGGACCATGTACATCACCCCTAAAGCACAGCATTTTTGCAATGGTTGACTCTTCATAGAGTTGCCATCAAAATATAGTCGTCGTCCCCCATTCACGGTCTTGGTTTCCAAGGTTTAATAATCTGCAGTTCACAAAATCCCCTCATCACACTCATGACTCAACTGTTCTTGTTTTGTTTGCCCTCCTGTCGCTGTCTCCTGTGCTGTCTGCTTCCTGCTTCAGCCATTGCTGCTGCCAGAGGGGACAGCATTTGCAGCTGTCCAGACTGCTTCCTGTTTGCGCTTGCTTCTTAGTGCTTGTTAGCACTTGCTCTCCAAACCACTTCCTCCTCCATTGCTAACAAGCAAGCACAAAGAGGAAGCAGAATCTGCAGTTTCAGGTATCCACAATAGCAGCAGGAACATATCACTCTGCGAATAATGGGGACCACTTTATCAGTTGATTTCCAATATGCCATGCATCATAGCATTCAATATGCCATACATCACAACATAATATAAATACAGAAATCATGCGGGGGGGGGAGGTGGAAAGGGTGAGTGAATGACCCTGGAAAGTTGGTGACAATGGCACAGTAAGGGCGCAATCCTAATCCCTTATGTCAGTGCTTTCCGGCACTGGTATAGTGGTGCCAAAGGGACGTGTGCTGCATCCTGCAGTTGGGTGTCACTCATGGAGGCCTCCTCAAAGTAAGGGAATGTTTGTTCCCTTACCTCAGAGCTGCTTTGCCCTTAGTGCTAGAAAGCACTGACATAAGGGGTTTGGATTGCATCCTAAGTCACCATATCATTGGCCAGTTCCATGTTGTTCCTATATAACTCAGACTGGTGTGGAATGAACAGGGCTTTACATATGCAGTCTCCAAGAGGCAAGCAGTGACTAGAAATCTCTTTCTGGAAGAGAATAGACACCCAGTGACAGACCCAACCCTTCCCTGAGTTTTCTGCTTATTACAGAGCAGAAGAGGTGTCTCAATGCTGGGTAGGAGGGACAGGCGCTGTCCTTCTCTCAAGTCCTTCTTGCTCCATGCGAGCACTGGGTAGCGGTTCACCAGCCTCCAACCAGCACTGGCCCAGTGTGGGCTCTGGCGCTAGGCAAGTGTCAACAGTCACAGGCATGCCTTATGGCACATTTGCAAGCACCGGTGGTGCACTGGTAGTGAGCTGGCACTCCAGGATTTTGCCCTTAGTGTGCTCTGCTGCCTTCCCCTCCTGTCCCCTGGCCCAGCCCAGTTCCTTCCCCTGAATTGAGCATGATCTTTCCCCAATCTGCCCCCACGGCCACCTTACCTGCTCTGGTGGGCTATCTGCAGCCTGCTGCTGGCGGCACGGGGCTTCCTGACTACTTCACCATCACTAGCAGGCCACAGTGTGTCATGCCCATAGGCCAGATAGAGTGACTGTCCATACAGTGGGCCCGCCAGCATGAACAGTTAGCAACAGCATGTGTGCACCACTAAGGAACCCAACCACTGCTGGGGCCAGTAAATTAGGGGTGGGCTATGGGCAGGGAGGGGGAGGATTGGGCTGGGGATCAAACTGGTCAGGGGCATGTTGGTGGAGAGGAGGGGCAGACATCAGTGACTGCAGCTCTACCGATATCCTATGCTCCCTTTCCAGCCTCAATATGCTCCTTTGGGCCCACCAAGGGCCCCCATTGGGTACTGTGGTGTGGGAGAATAGGTAAGTAAAAAATTTATTTTATTTACCTCGCATCATGATCCCCAGCAGGCCTATAGCATGCAGTGGGGCCTGTGCCAGCACTGCTGCATGCTATTTACCAGCTGATGATCGAATTGGGTCATAAGAACCATGATCTCTCAGATAATCCATACATGAGTTCATTTAGCAAGTATGTAAACAAAGGAAAATGTACAGGGAAGTAGTTAAGTTTTCTACACTTATATAAAAGTCAGAGTCTTGGCATGGTTAATACCCAGTTTATGCATTTCATCCACTGCTTAACTTTGGATGAAACCCATGTTTTACACTACTGTGTAAAATCTACACAGTAAAATCTACTGTGTATACTACTACAAATCTACTGTGTTATAAATAAAGGGCATGGTCTAGCCAATGTTATATACCTTTAAGCATACATTTAAGGGCACAGTCCTAACCTATGCTGGAACAAGCAGGCCACAGTGACCTGTGCTGTATCCAGAAGCAGGCTAGAGATCACCCTGGAGTGAGGGGATGCTGGTGCAAATCTAAGCAACACATGTAAAGCTGCCAGATCTGGGAGTGGGGGTTAGGCCACCACTGCCAATCCCATCCCCCTCCTGGGCCTCATCTACCTCCCATTCCACCATCCCCCTCTTTGGTTCCATTCTGGCCTCCTTCCAACCTATCCCACCCTCTGCACCTGCCTGCTCCATCTGGTACAAACATACCCCATCCAGGCAGCGCAGGAGCAGGATCTGGCCTTCACAAGCTGGCACAGGCCTCCATGCTGTCCCAGCCAACTCCTGAGCCAGCTCTGTTATGGCATGTTTGTGACACTCAGGAGCCAGCACAGGGGCCTGCACCCACTCCAATCGCAGTCTGGATTGCTCTGGAAGTCTCTCATGTTGAAATAAATGGATTTTAAAGTGTTTCGCTTGAGGAAAACAAAAAGCAAGTCTTGAATGTCTGTACAGAAAATTAAAGCTCTGTGTTGATCCCTTTATGTTTTGGTTTTTCAAAGAACAATTAACATGCTATATTTTGATTTTTTTTTTAAACACTAATTGGTTGAAATGCTGTAAAGTCTGTTATTGTCTATTGCTCTCTCATTTCCCAAAATAAGAGGTCAATAAAGTGATAACGGGGGGAGGGGGGAGGGATACTTTGCAAGTACAAGTGCAATATGTGACTTTTTGAATCATTATATTCAGAATTCCAAAGTGTGTAAATGTGCAGTTGGATACGAATAGCAGCAGTTTGGGAGACTTTGGCAAGTTTTCGCTCTGTGCTAAATAGGTGGCAACTTCAGGCCTATGGCTCTAGGGTAGAGCCAGTTTCTGAGAGCTAATCATCGCTAATGGAAGAGGTTTGAAATTGCTACAGAAACAAGCTGTCGCACACGATTGCCATTTATACATGGTTTCCTTTGAGTTGGAACACCTAAACGCAAAACCCTTGCATTCCAACATGGGGGGGGGGGCGGATATATACTATAACATCAGCAGGAAAAAATAAATTCAAAATAAAGCCATCCAAAGGCCAGGCCACATGTTTGTGGCAAACACTAATACCTGTGCATTCTGCTGGGAATTTTGTTTTATTTTTTAGGAAATGGAATAGAGCTTAAACAAGTCTTGAAAGACATAAATTCTCCCTTCCCCTCTATTCCTTTCTTGGCTTTCTGACTAAAGCAATCCAGTCTTCCCCTTCAGATGTTCCCACCAATTAGGAACAGGGAAGTACTGTATAGATCAGGATTGCACAGCACTTGATGCACTTCTGACCTAGCCTGGGACAAATCCTAATTCAATCTGCTGGGACATCATTTTTTTTCTTCTTTCCCTTGCTGAGAGCCTGCTGCACTGTGCCTCCTCCAAGCCATCACCAGGCCAGCTTTCTTCAATATGGCAGGTAAGAGAGAAGTGAAGCCAGCCAGCCGAAGGGTCCAGCATCACATCTGCTTTCCTGTGGTCAAATATTCTAACGTGGGGGGAGGGCCCTTCTGCCGCCACAGAAATCGAGCTGGTTTGTCACTCTGGTGCCATGGCTGGAGCTGGGGCGCTGCTTGGGACTCCAACCCTGCTCAATGCCCAGTCCACACATATTGGGGGGAGGGGCGGGGGGAACCACAAAATGCCTAGTTCAGCAGTGGCACCGTGCTTGGCACTGCGGTACCAAGCGCTTCCCAACCCCCCTCCCCCCAGCCTTCATCCTTTCCCTGCCGTCTCTCTTTTATCAGCCCTGAAGCTATAGACTGGCATGCACCACACACACATAGAGCCTCCATCCCTGCAAAAACAATCATCCCCCCCCCCCCCGGCCAACATCAGAAGGGAAAGAGAGATGCCTCCGCTCCGGGGGCTGTGGACACACGGCATGCCATCAGTGCCGAGCCAGGGATGGAGAGCTCTGGCCGGGGGCAGAGCATCTCCTGGGGCGCCTTCTTGGGCCCAGCAGAGCGCTCCGGAAAGCAGCCCCAGCACAGGGCTGCTGCCATGGCTGCCTGGCAGCAGCGCATCCTGCTGCCCTCCCGGTGCTGCGGAGCCCAGCTGGCATCGGCTGCTGCAGAGGGAAGCCTTCCCTGGCGTGGCCCCTCTCCTCCTCCCGAGGAAGCCTGCCGACCACCCTCGAGAGCCCACTCACCCCTGCCCCCCTCCCGCCCTCGTTCCAGCACAAGCAGGTCTGCCCGATGCCTCCGGTCGTCACGATGAGGAACCACAATTAGCTCGGCCACTGGGGGGGGGGCAGAAGGGAGGCGATCGAGGCAGGAGCCGCGGGGGCTCTGCAGTCCTCCAGCATCCAGCCCTGTGTGCATTTCTCCCGGCCCCTTCTCCCCCCTCCCACCCCCTCCGCAAGCCTCCCCCAACCCAACCCAGCCCCCCCCCCCCAGCGACCCGAGAGCGGAGCTTACCCCGGGACGAGGGAGAGAAGCAGCAGCGCCCGCAGCATCATTTTGAAGGGAGACGCTGCATCCGGCAGTGAGATGCTCCCGGGGCGGGCGGGCTGTGCAGGACTCATCGCCCCGGCTCCCTTCGCCTGCCCCCCACACGCTTTCCCGCCCCCTGCTCTTCTGGCTTGCAGACGGAGCCGTCCCGTTCTTTATTGAGTGCCTAGTAGTGGGGCTGGGTGGTGCTGATGGGGCCCCCCCTCCGCCTCCTCCTACTACCAGGTCCCGCCAGTGAGATGATACATGGCTGGCGCTCGCGCTCGCGCTCTCCCAGATGCCGAGTTAAGATGCTGGGCTGGGGAGGTCACAAATCAGGTCTGCACGAAGAAACCCCTTTGCCGAGACAATGTGTGGTTGGTGTGAAAGCCCAGCATGGGCGCAGCGTCCAAATTTAGAGGGATCGCAGCCCTGGAAGGAAGGAGGGAGGGAGGGGGGCTGGGGAGGAGGCACACGTACACACTACTGGAGCAGACCCGGGGAGGAGAGCCCCACGCGATCCCTCGCACAGAGGGGGCCGGGGGAGGGGGCGCCAAGGAAGAACACGGGAGCGAGCTGGGAAGCGTCAGCCTCAATGCGGATTAAGCCGGGGAGGTCAAAGTGGAAGCGATGCTGATGCTGCTGCTGCTGCTGCTTCTCTATTCCAGCACAGGCATCGAGGCATGCGTGGTGGTGTGGGCTGCTGGGCTTGGGGTGCTCAGTGCTTGGGGTTTGGTTCCCACACCACCTCCCACCCTTTGACTATACATGTGCCATCCAATGTGCGGCACTGCATTTGGGAGGCTGCATTTGGGAGGCGGGATGATCCCGACAGGGGAAAAGGGAAGAAGAAGGGGAGGGAAAAAAATCCCCCTTCCCCTTTAAGATGCTGAGCATCTTCACTGCAACCACGAGAGACCCGATTCGCCAAGGCGAGATACAGGAGCGCGCGCGAACGACACACGCACGCACACACACCCAGCCCTCCAAATTCTGTTGCAGGAAGGAAGGATGATGGTGCTGGTTGCTAAGCAACTGACACAATGGGGAGCACAGCTTTGGGGAAGGTAACTTCCAATGAGGGGTGTTTCAGGCTGCGTGAGCAAGAAACAATTTGACATATACCTGAAATCTGATCATCATCATCATCATCATCCAGACCACACAAAGAAAGTAAGCAGACTGAAATCATAATGGAAAGCAGCAGTGTGACATAGTGATAAGGGCACCTGCCCTGGGCTAGGCATACTGTGGAAGGGTGCAAAATGGACATCAAGGTTATGTAATACATTGTCAACATGACTAAGAACCATCAGACAGTGGCGTGTTTACAGTCTGAAATAATAAAGCTTTCTTTTTTTCTTTTTTTTAAAGACAGCACATGCTAAGCTAGATGCCAACTTGTTGAGAGGCTTAGTGAGGGCAGCAGGTCAGGCAAAGTTGCCCCATGACTGGCAACCTAACAGAGGCAAGCATATTCAACCGGAGAATCTTGCTGGTGGTACTGGAGAAATGAAGAGATGAGACAGGCCAACTGTTCCTAACTAGGCAGAACTAGGCAGCAGCAGCCAGGAAAGGTAATTCTTTTCTTTTCCCTGCCCAACAGTTTTTTACCCAACTGCAAAAAGTTGAAACAGTCAGAATTTTACCAACATTACCACTAACTGCAGCATTAATAGTAAACTGAAGGTTGCAGTTTGACCTGTAAGCAGCAAGCAAGAATTTTCCAGGATAATCCCACAAACTAAACTAACTGCAGACTTGGGGGTTAGACTTGGGGGGCTCTCTCCCTCTCTCTCCCTCTCTCTCTCTCTCTCTCTCTCTGTGTGCATGCGTGCGTGCGTGCGTGCGTGCACAAGATAATTTTAATTTATTTTTAATAGGGTCCCTTTCTCAGGCTTATTTTACTATTAATAATTATTATGTTTTAATAATACCTGTATTATGTATATGTACATTATGTATTAATAATAATAATAATAATAAAGAACATACACTTACCTAATAACAGCCAACAACAACAACAGCCATCAACTGCTAGGTGATATTGTCCCTGTCTATGTAGTCTACAGTCTAATACTCCATCCAAAGTACATTTCCCTTGAAGTTCAGTATATTTCCCTCAAAATTCAGTGAGTTTCCATGGAACTTAACATCTAAGCACAGTTTGTCTGTTTAAGGTCAAATATTAACAAACTCAGGTTAAAAGAGTTTGATAAAGAAATAGAGAAGATGGAGCATGGATGGTCAGCCGTAGCATGAACACACACACACACATGCCTTGCCTGTGTGTGTGTATACATACCACTTGCCCGTGTGTGTGTGTGTGTGTGTGTGTGTGTGTGTGTGTGTGTGTGTGTGTGTGTACACATATGTACACAGGTCATGCCTCGTTATCCACTGGGATTCTGTTCCCCCCAGTGGATTAAAAAAAAATCAGTGGATACCAAATCAGTGGAAAAATAGCTTTAAAGATTTAAAGAAAAAATAGCTTTAAAGATTCCCATTTCCAGATGAGGAACTGCAACACCCCTTCTGCAAATAAGAGTGTCCTTATTTCACTATGCTGAAAGATGTTTAGTGTCCCTAAACCAATGTATGAAACTCAGAGCCTTGGATGTGCTAGTGGGGAAAATGTGGAGAGTGTGTGTGAACATTACAAACGTACAGGATGTGCAGACACTGCAGCTCCTCAGGAAATAATTTTTTGCTACCATTGCGTGAATGCAGACTTAAAGGGAAAAGAGCCCATGATTTAAAAAAAAAAAGTCAGATTTCACATAAGAGATCATGTTCTGCAAGAGCAATAATGGGCAAATAACAAGGTAGTTGTTTACCTAGGTGGTTATAAAAAGAAGCCGTTAAACAGCATTGAGATGAAAATAGGTGTATGCAGAGAGACTAGTTTTAAAAAAAAGTTCCATGCTGTCCCTAGACACCACAAAAATTGCACTGCTAAATGAAGCAGTACCAATGTCAAACATTTATTTAAGTTACAACCTAATTTACAGTGATGTCTGTAATCACTGTGCATTTTTTTTCCTTTATAGCTACTCAGGCCAAATCCCTATTATCTGGATTCAATTGAAAGCGAACTTCCTAATTGCCTGGATATTCACACAGGTCATTATGTTGCTAATTGGCAAAATTATGATACATGAAATGTTGTGTCCCAAATAAACACTGGCGCTTACGTAATGTTTGGTTCAGATGAGGGTCTGGGTGTGGGCAACCTGGGGGCAATAGAAGGCAGAAGTGAGCCGGCTTGGCATCTATCTTCAGAGTAGCATCAATCAGTATTGCCACAATGAGTCCAATGGGGCAGCTGCATTCCACCATGTTGTTTGTCAGTTCCATCCCTGGGCCAATTACAGGAGTTTTAAAGGTTAACGGAGATCAGTGTCGGGTCATTGACAGCCAAGTACAGTCAGTTCTCTTCATATGTGAATTGGCTATCAGTGAATCCGCTTATCAGCAAGTGGCAGAATTGCCACCTACTCTTATTATCTGCAACTCTGTTCTCCTTATCCAGAAATACTGTGCTAGTGCACTCAGGGCAGGTGGAGGGCTCAACCCAGCTACAAGCAGGCAGGCGGGAGTGACAGAGGTTGTGGAGGAGAAGATAAAGTGGAAGGCAGCGCCAGCACCATGCAGGAGGGAGATGCTTATACAGTATATGGCCTATGGGAGAGGGAATTGCAGTAATTGTGTCCAGCCAAATATACGCCTAGTTTTTTAGCAAGTTGTCTGGATTTGGTCAATTTTCCACATTAAACAGGCATTGGTATTGGCCTGTGGAGAATCAGGCACATTTGTGTCTGCTTTCAGAATTGCCCCACCATCTTGGACACCATATCAGGGATTCCTGCTGACTCTTCCCAATCCTTGGTGATGTAGAGAGGCCAATGATGAAAAGTCTCTAGAAGGCTACCTGAGGGCAAGCCCAGGGAACGTGCAAGAGACAGGTGGTGGGAGAGGAAGCAACCCTTTCCACACTGCTGAATTCTGAGGCTTCGTTGGGGCAGCAACCTTCAATGAATCAAGGTATATCCAGCACAGAGGAAGAAGCATGCTGGAGATGTTGATGAGCCCTCGCTATCACCCAGACGGATAGACTTCAAGTTAAGATTCAGGTTCATAAAGTTCAGAGAGCATATGGTGAACAAGGTCCCCTGAAACCCAACCCCATTTCCCCATTATCTGCTAATTCAGTATCCACTAGGTTTTCCAGAAATTTAACCCCAGTGGATAACGAGAACCAATTGTATATGCAATGCTAGTCTTAGCAGGATTGAGATCAATGTCAGGCAGCATGTTAGTACAGATCAACTTGAGGGTCAGTACTCCAGCAGTTGCAAGCTGGTGGTTGGCAACCTTCAGTCTCAAAAGACTATGGTATAAGCCTACAACACCCAGTATTCCCGGGCGGTCTCTCATCCAAGTACTAACCAGGCCTGACCCTGCTTAGCTTCCGAGATCAGACAAGATCGGGCATGTACATGGTAACAGTTGCTAATTGCAAGCTAGGCTTTGGAATTATAAAAGAGGTCCCATCAGAACGAAAAGCACTAGCAAGAATGAGAATGAAGGCTGGGAATAGCTGAGGTTGGAGGAAGGCAGAATCAAAATAAATTAATGGTCCTGGTAGTTGGCCAAAGCTTGGCAGTTGCAGTTTTGCCACATCCCTCAAAAAGAAACAAGAAACCATTGTATGTGCATGGTTACCAGTGGACAAGGAGAAGGAGGACATGGAAGCCCCCCTGTACCCCTTACATTCTGCTCTAGTTTGCTTCTCCTTTTTCAGTGCCAGTGGTTCTCAACCAGTGGTACTTGTACCACCAGTGGTAATTGAGGTGGTGTCTGGTGGCACACGCTGTTATCCCCAGACCCCTGCTGCCTGGCAATGAGACCAGCATCACAACACGACAATCAGTGGTAGAAGGCTCAGATTGATGGGCAGTGCTCCAGTGGGCACTTTTCACATGCTTGAGAAAGCCCTTCCATCCACCCTGAGCCTTTCACTGATTTGTGTTACTTTGTATCTGGCGTCCCAATCTGGAAGTAAATGGTGATGACATCATCGCCAGTTACTTCTGGTAGAATTTCCAAAAGGTGAACCATGCACAGTGGTAGGGCAGGGGACAAACGTTGAGAAATGCTGCTTTATATTGTCCTCTCTGACGTACGCGTAAAAACGGAATCATGAGAATATTCCCAGAATGCTCTGGTCTTCTTGCTTGTTAGCTGGAATGGTTGTTAGCTGGAATGTTAACCTGTGGATATGAAATAAAGTTCATACCTCCAAATTAAAATGTCACATTTTCCCATTTTCTCTAGTAATTGGCATGCCATAGATCATGCGCCAACTCAGGCATTTGTCTGACCTGGAAGTCCCTAACTGTGCAGCTTGCTCTCCAATTCAGCCTTCTGGTTATCCTGGAATGACTGTAAAGGTTTGGGGGAACAGTCCCTTTAACTCCATTTCTAGGAACAAACGTCAGCTCACATATACTATATGTATGGTCTCTAGCAGCCTCGGGAGCACAGGCCCCTGATGATGATGATGATGGTGGTGATTTCTAGATCTATTTATTTATTGTATACTGGGGTCACAATAGATTGTCATTTAAAAAGTGGGTCCCGGTGTTAAAAAGTTTGGAAAGCGCTGCCTTAGCTGAAGAAGCAGCAGGCTCAGTAGAGGCAAACTGAGAAATATGGCAAGGGACATGCATACCAGTCAGTTCTGCCATCAGGTGGAAGGAGAATAGGCAGGTGGGTAGAAGGACAGAGGAAGGTATGACTGACATATCTTTTCAGAACATTGAGCTATAGTAGGAGGGAGACCAAGGAAAGTGGCAAGTGGGTGTGGTTTAGTCAGTTTGTCACCTCCTCCATCCGATGCTCAAAGGAAGTGTTTCAGCCCATTCCAGAGATGGACCACCTTGGATATGTGTCCTTGTGCCTCGGCCATTTCTGAAATTCTTTTCTTCAGGAGCTCTCTGAGAAGGTAGAGCTGGCATGACCAATTGATCTTTTTCTTTTTATGCCTTGAAGTTTCAGACAGTCACCTCATTCTTAGAGAGCGTTTTTCAAAGGTGCCAGCAAATGTGCACATTTTAAGCCACATCAACAGCTTTTCAGAGCAGTTAGTAATTTTTCATACTCCACTGCTTCTCCGATGGCCTTGGCTTAAGACTTTTTCAGGTCACAGTGACCTACTTGTGAACATATATTGCCCATTTCCCCCCATTCCCCAAAATATGTTTCTATTGCTGTTACTGCTTCAGAATCGTAAAAGCTAAAGCTTGGGCTACAGGCACTACAATGGTAGATTTTCACTGCTGAGCATTCTTCTCGGAGTGGTTACTCAGTATTCCCATTCACTCTGTATCAGTAATACCCATATCTCTGCCACTGCAACAATAAACATGATAGTAGGTACCATTGCCTCACCCAGCTTTTCCTAGGCACTGTCATTTCATTCTTTTCGGTCTCTAAAGTCAGAAATCCAGGCACTCACTTTTGTCTGCTTAGAAGTGAATGAAAACATCCCAGTAGCTAATTGTACAGCAGACAAAAGACATCAATCAAAATTGACACATTTGTTTGCACCTTTAGAGCACAATCTTATCTTGTGCTGGAACAGGAACGCCAGGAGGCTTGCGCTGCATGCAGCGCAAGACTGGGGCCAGAATCGGCTCAGCCGGAGGCAAGGGGATATTCCTCCCCTTACCCTGGGTAAGCCACCACAGCCCAAATGGGTCTCCTCAGACCTGTGCCACCTCAGGAGGTGACACAACTCAGAGGAGAATGCAGCGGCTTGGAGTTGCTCCACACTGCTCTGGGAATGGGGTTGGGATCCGGCATAATTGCAGGGTCCCAGCCCCGCCTCCCGTTCCTCACCTACCTGCCACCTGGAACACTCTCTGCCTGCCCTTCCCCTGTCCTGGAATGCCTCCCTCCCACCTCCTCCCCACCCTCCCCAGACCCCTTTGTCGGCAAAGCTCGGCCAGCACAGTCTTCCCTCCCCGGGTCAGTGCAGAGGCTGGATGCATCTTCCGTGGGACGGCGCATGTCCCTGTGCTGGCCCAACTCACACACAAGGAGGTGCAAATGTTCTTTATGGCACCTCTGCAACCCTCCTGGGCTGTGCAAGGGGCCAGGATCAGGTGCAGGGACAAGGTTAGGACTGCGCCCTTAGTTTTAAAACCCCTACAATATATTAATAAAACATGCTTCTAAAATTATTCCACTAGGAATGCCGTTCAAAGACCTACTGCATATTTCAATATGCTTTGTTTACAATCCTGAAGAAACCAAAACATAAATGTTCTGTGGTGTTGAATTTGTACACTCTCTGTGGCACTGCGTGATGCGCAGCCCCTAGTCAAGAGATTGTACTTTTCTCTTTTATGGAAGTCAATTCAATATGTGACCTTTGCAAAGCAGTTTCTGGATTATGCTGTAATGGTTAGCACTGGAACATCTGGTCCCCTACAGCAGTGATGTCATGTTTTAGATTAATCCTTCTTCAAGATGGACAGCTGTAACTTCTTCCTATGGCTGAACATATTTAGTCCCACAAGACCTGCAACAAGCAGCATCATACAGACTGAGGGCATATGGCTGTCGTGACATTTGGAATTGTTTTTCAGTCTTTTTTAAAACAATTAGGGTGCCAATTGTCCTAATGCAAAGTTGACACTTTGCATTAGGACAATTGGCACCCTAATTGTTTTGATACTTTTTGTTACTTGTGAAAAAGTCTGTCACCAGCAGAATAGATCCTGTAGTATCTATACTGGATTGATAGAACAGCAGAACAGCACAATGGACAGCTCCATGCTGAATAAAACTGGCAGCAATTACTGTTCACAAAGATTACAGACCAGTGCTGTCTACAGGTTGAGTCTCGGTATGTGCGAGGGTTCCGTTCCCAAAATTCTCACAGATGGCAAAAATTACATTAAAGTAAATCCATATAAAAAACAAAGTACTTTTGCTCAGTGATTTATAAACAGCCTTGCTGACCTTCGTAATCCATCAAGCGGAAAATCAGTCTCTCTCCAGGTGCTTAGAAAGGCTTCACTGAGGCAGCAAACCCTCCCCTCACCAGGAGCCACATGAATGGAGGAGGTGATAATCACTGACATTTAGCATTCTTTCATATGCTCCGGGGTAAAGGAAGAGTCGCTTGCCTCAGAGTAAAGCTGTTCTAAGTGCCTGGAGAGAGAATGAGTAATGGATTGTCAGGTGGCTGCCCTTTCTCACATTAAGGAGGCTATAGTTAAACAACTTTTTTTCTTTAATTTAAAGGGCCCATCTCATCGCGTTGAGATAAAACCGTGGGTGAAAAATTTGTGGATAATGAGGTTATACCTGTACTTCAAGCATCTTTGCAGCTCAGCCTCTTCCTCATTTAAAGAGCTTTCATCATTTCTGCAGCTGTATTTGAATCTTCCTTCTGGTTGGCTAATCTTATCCTGTGCAGCCATAATTTCAGAGTCACGCAGCTTGAAGACCAGCAACCTGCTCCTCTGGCCTCCCTACCTGCTTGGCACATTAATGCTTCTCAGCAGAGATAGCCATTCAAAATGTGCTACTTTCAAATGCCAGCTCCATTTGCAGTTTTTTTTTTTTTTTTTTTTGTATTTTCAATTCTCTCTCTTCCTCGCAACTTCTCTGCCAGTCCCAGGGGTAAGTTTGCAGCCCCTCTTCAGAGGCAGAAATGTCCTCATAAAGTCACGGAATAAAGCATTGATCAAGCTGTCGGTTTATGGAGCCTAAGGCAAACTACACTTGTTCAACTGGTAAAGTGCTTTTGGCATAGTCTTGCAGAAAGATGCTGTAGTCATTATTAGAGCATATATTTGCAAGAAAGTTCCAGAGCAACAGGAATTCAGTCTTTGGAATCTGCTCAAATTATTATTAGAACAGTGAAAGTTCTGGGCTGACAGGCCTTTCTAGGCAAACCATCCAGGTTGCGTCTGGGGACCAGCTGAGGAGGTGACACACCGTTTGGAGCAGCCAGATTGCCACTAGGTTGCAACTTCAAGCAGTGAGTAGTGATGGCAGCCCACCAGTAGTCCCAGGCTATGCCCCAGCACCAGTAAGCTTACGGGGTGGGTAGGAGGGAGACAGCAGGAGGGTGGAACAGGGCAAGGAGGGGAAGGAATGGGGAGGAGACCAAGAAGGAACAGGAGACTGATTGCTGCCTGGAAGGTGGTCGTATCAGCAGTGGTAGCACCAATGTCCGGTATCCGCCTTCCAGGCTTCAGTCTGCCTTCATGGGTCCATTTAAACTCATGTCAGATAAATTGCTGGTGGAGGTCTGAGAAGATCTCCCAGTTCTTCCATTTGCCCAGATAAGCCTCACCAAAGGTCCTACCCATGTGGATGGAGGGAAAGCTTGCCAAAGGCCCAAGACTTGAAGCCATCCCTGTTTAGAAGTCATCAAAAAGTTTGCAAACTATAAATAATCACGTAAAATGCACTGCAAGTTATAATAGAGCAACTCTTCATTTGTTTCAGTCTTGTTTATTCTCTCCAAAACTACTTTTATCAGCTGTTCCTTTGATGGTTCAGTTTCCATTTTAGACCAACTTCAAGTGTTCTAGCAAGCTGTCAAATGCTCAGTACCCTTTTTTAAAAAAGATGAAGCTGTTCAGAGGGTTTTGTTGCTGCTGCAATATAATATCCCTAGTTTTAGTTTTGCTATCGTTCTTAAATTGAAAATTAAACTGGGAACAAGCCTCATTATTTGTAAATAAGAGCACTGTGATCTGTGGACAGCATCCCCTCCCACAGACTTCTATTTCAAGTCTTGTGTGCATAAAGAAAGGGCACCAAAGTTATTCTGAGGCACCGCCTCACCTACAGCATGAATTGTTGGCAACTGAATACCATTTTAAAAAAGATCCAATCTAAGCAAGGTGAGAGGAGACAGAAATGGTTATTCCAGTTGTTGAAGTGAAATCTGTAAGCTATTCAAGCTTGATGAGTCAGTTCTGAGGAGGGGGCCATTGTGAATTTCCAACCCACCTTCCTTTATCTCTCCAGAACATTTGTAGGAGCAAATTATTAAATTGCCAATGCCAGATAATCAGTGACGCCCCATGCCGTTCCGGGGATTAGAGCACTTATTATAAATAGGTATATTTTTGTCATGTTCCAAACTAAGAAACCTTAAACAGTATAGGTCCCTTTCTTACAATGTTTGTCTCAAAGAAATTAAAGACAATCGCCGCAGTGCCATTATATGGCATTCTGTTAGTTTAGAAGTGGTGTGTACATTATTATGATTATGATTAAGAATTATATATCACATTGCAACAAAAATGTTTTCAGAGCAGCTTATCAAGCAGAATAGTCAAAAGGGATGAGAGATGGTTCTTCATTTCCAAAGGACCTCACAGTCTAAAAAGAAACACAAGGCAGACAGCAGCCAATAGCCATTGAGAGGGACTGGATAAATAGGGGCAGTTGTTCCTTCCCTGGTAAATATAAGAAAGCCACCTCTTTAAAAGGTGCCTATTTAACTAGTTAGAAGCCCATGGAGTTTCACAAGGGGGCCCAATGGAAAATGTCTGTAACTTAGAGCTATTGCATAATTTGTGAATTCTGTCTGAGCTACCTCAAGTCTCTGTTACCTCATGGCAAACCTACACTCAACTTATCATACAAATCAAAGAATTTCCTCAACAATTCTATTGGCCATGACCAGTTGGAGGGGAGTATTTGCAACAGCATGGGGGGGGGGAAATCACTTGATCCAGGGGCTGACAGCTGGCACATGGAACTGATTTAAAGTGGCTTCAACATGACACCCCCAGTTTACACTATACTTGCGCCAGTTTATGTCAAGGTTATACAAGCAATTTGTTGCTCAGTGGTCTGCAAAGTCATAGCCATTAAGTGACTCAAGCTGAGTTCTTACAATCAGTTGAAGGGGATGAAGAACACAAGGCTTTCTTCCACTTGTCACATAACTGGCTAATGTGGTAAAATGCAATGATCCATGAAACCTGATCAGCTCAACGATCAGGGTCATATAATTAAGTGATAACATATTATTTGAAACAACAGAGGGTATGGATTCAGAACAATGTCTACCTCAATAATTTCAGAGCGAGGCGACATCTTGAGAGACAGACAAGCTTTAAAGGAGAATCTTCCAACAGATGTTGTGATTTATCAAAAAAAAAGAGGGTCACTGACATACATTTGTGAATCTACCCTTAAGATACTTCTGTGTAGATTGCAGGGTTGGACTATTTGGGCTCATGTTGCTTCCAAAATCAGTTCAGTACTAATCTTAAGTTACTGGTTCACACATTAAAAGGTAAACACAAGTGAGCAGAGAAGCAAATAATTATCAAGAGTGTTTGAAGAAGTTAATGTACATGTGAACTGCAGTCGGCCTACATCATACATGCAATAGATTCATGTAGATATGGCTCAGGGCATCCAGGGATCCTTACAATAAAGTGCAACATTTAATTGTTAAAAATGAATATCCTACTGAAAAAAAAACTCTAGAACAGAATATTTGAACAACAGACAGAAAACATCTAGCCAAACAAACAAGCTTACATTATCTGCAGAACTGGTCTAAGTAATAATAAGACTGGAGCTTCCACAGAAAAGTCTAGGCTGCACATTTCAGCCAACCTCTCACTGATTAATATGAGAATTCAGTGGGGATTCCACACATCACACCAAAGTTTTTATTCTGGCTCTTTCTGAAGGTCTAATTCCTACCCTGTTTCAATCAAGGGCAGTCTTACTTTAGAGCAGTGGTTCCCAAACTGTGAGCCATGGCTCTGTGGGGAGCCACGAAATCCTTGAGAAAAACCAGGTGCCATATACATTGAATACGATTGTAGCCCTAATAGAGAACCATGACCAATGGCCAAGCAGGTCAAGGAAGCTGCCAGTCAGAAAAGTTTGGGAACCACTGCTTCAGAGAATAGCCTCTGTTTGAAATTTATACACATCTTACCGTGTAAGCCTTTTTTCATTTTTTTTTTTTTTTGTGGTTTTCTATGTCTCAGAAAACAGAACTGCCTCGTCCTCACCTGCCCTTCCCCCAGGTTCTTTTGTCTCTGGTATGATGGAGCAGTACTTTTGTAAACTGTGTGGTCAAAGGAGAACCACCTGATCATTAAGCAAAAGGGTCACTCATACCTGGACTTTTATAGTTTTTAAAGAGACAGTACACATTTGTTGGCTTTAAGGGAGTTTCAACTATATGCAATTTTGGCTTTACGCGCTGACTTCAGAAAGTAGCCTGTAAGAAAGTAAGACTGTACTATTGGATCAGCTCTTCTTTAAAAATAAAGGGAGGATGTGTGTGGTTTTTTAAAAATTCAGGACTAATTTTAAAATGCCAGGGGAAAAGAAGATGATTGAAAAGTGAATCGCTTTGCCTCTGGGAACTGAATACTTCTGTAGTCTTTTGATAACACAAGTGTTTATTGCCAAGTGGCCTATTTTCTATAGTGCTGTTTGAAATAAGGACAGAATACTTGGGAGGAACTGCTCTTCCATCAAAACACACACACAGATCATCAAAGTTACTACATTTTATTTTTATTGTTCAGAATCCTTCATCAATTCTACAAAATAAGAATCCCTTCTTCCTTTTACAGCACTAAAATCCAATAACAAAGAACAGTCCTGATGAAATCCAGTTAAATGCCTACATTTTAAAATCAGTGTTCACCAAATTAAATGACTGCTCAAACCCAATCAAAGATTTGAAATTTACCAAAAATAGTGGTTGCTTGCCAGGAACTTTATCAAGGCTCATTATTTCTGCCTCTTGATATCCAATTTCTCCTGAAGACACTGGGTTCCTTCAGCTGGTAGCAATTAGATCAATCTTCTACCTACAAATGGAGGAGCACAGATCTCAAGGTTGTGTGCAGCCACCACCCTATGTGGAGTATCAAGTTTTTGCCAGATTTTCGTAATCCTTACGTGTTCCAAAAGAGGTAGAAAGCAAGTGGGAACTGGGCAAATTAAGTGTACGTTTGCCTGGGTCACTTGCTCCTTCTCATGCACTGAGTTGGTTGACTGTCTGTACTTTCTCTGGTATGGGAAGCATGGGAAATGAAGCATGGGAAGTGGGAAGTGGACCTATAAAGCATGGGAAGCATGGGAAGCATGGGAAGTGGACCTATAAAGGAAAGAATGCTGGCAATTGGCAGGAAACCCAAAGCCAAACATGAAGATAGAAAGTCTAGAAGAACAGTGCGGCACATTTGCTGTCTCATTAGAGTGAATCAGTGTATCGTGATGGCGTTGCCTTGAATAGATACTTCATGTGGATGCAGGAGAACCCATGGACATTTTATAACTGGACTTTCGGAGGGCGTTCAACACGGTTCCTCACCAAAGGCTACTGAAAAAAACTCCATAGTCAGGGAATTAGAGGACAGGTTATCTCATGGATTGAGAACTGGTTGAAGACCAGGAAACAGAGAGTGGGTGTCAATGGGCAATTTTCACAATGGAGAGAGGTGAAAAGCGGTGTGCCCCAAGGATCTGTCCTGGCACCAAAAGGATCTCTCCAAACTGGCAGAATGGGCAGCAAAATGGCAGATGCGTTTCAATGTAAGTCATGTAAAGTCCCAAACTTTACATGTAAGTCATGTAAAGTCCCAAACTTTACACTTGTAAAGTCATGCACAATGGGGCAAAAAATCAAAACTTCACATAGAGGCTAATGGGTTCTGAGCTGTCTGTGACAGATCAGGAGAGAGATCTTGGGGTGGTGGTGGGCAGGTCGATGAAAGTGTTAACCCAATGTGTGGCAGCAGTGAAGAAGGCCAATTCTATGCTTGGGATCATTAGAAAAGGTATTGAGAACAAAACGGCTAATATTATAATGCCGTTGTACAAATCTATGGTAAGGCCACATCTGGAGAATTGCGTCCAGTTCTGGTCGCCACATCTCAAAAAGGATATAGTGGAAATGGAAAAGATGCAAAAGAGAGCAACTAAGATGACTGCTGAGCTGGGGCACCTTCCTTATGAGGAAAGGCTATGGTATTTGGGCTTCTTCAGCCTAGAAAAGAGATGCCTGAGGGGGGACATGATTGAGACATACAAAATTATGCAGGGGAAAGATAAAGTGGATAGAGAGATACTCTTTACACTTTCACATAACACCAGAACCAGGGGACATCCACTAAAATTGAGTGTTGGGAGAGTTAGAACAGACAAAAGAAAATATTTCTTTACTCAGCGTGTGGTTGGTCTGTGGAACTCCTTGCCACATGATGTGGTCTAGGCATCTGGTCTGGCCTTTAAAAGGGGATTGGACAAGTTTCTGGAGGAAAAGTCCATCACAGGTTGCAAGCCATGATGTGCATGTGCAACCTCCTGATTTTAGAAATGGGCTATATCTGAACGCCAATGCAAGGGAGGGCACCAAAATGAGGTCTCTTGTTATCTGGTGTGCTCACTGGGGCATTTGGTGGGCCGCTGTGAGATACAGGAAGCTGGAGTAGATGGGCCTATGGCCTGATCCAGCGGGGCTGTTCTTATGTTCTTATTAGAATCTGCAGTTTGGCAAAAGAACGTTAATGCTTTTTTAAGACATTGTCTGATTCCCTGAATTGGCAGTTCACCTGCCTGGGTGGATCTGAAGCAAAGATCCCATGAAACTTTTCTGCTATTGCCTGTTGTCAACTTATGTTTCTTGCTCTCTTGTAACTTTTTATAAGCTTCCAATGCATTTTAATAATTGTGGCTTGCACAGTGTACTTGAAAAACTGCTGCTTTTACTACTTGCACTTTATACGTATAGTAATAACTGCTCAGAATAATCCCTCTGTTTTTAGCATCCCTGTGATTTGCTGCTGTACCTGGTTAGTTGCAGGTAAAATAAAATAAAACTATTTTAATAGATGTTTATTTTTGTGGCTCAATCTTCATCTGTGGCTGGGAAATGCTGTTTCCAGCTGGAATGGCTGGCAGTCGTGTTCAACCTCTAATCACTCTATGGCATTCTGAGATGGCTCAGGTGGTAGCCATGATCTCTCCCAAGTATCCTCTCCTGCTGCCTCTGGTTCATCAAGACAGCAGCATTCCCAGAAGAGGGACAGCAATAAATTTTGCAGTGTGCCTCAATGTGCTGTGTAAGTTGCCCCTCCCCCTTGCTATTGGAGCCATTCCAGGTGGTTAAAGTAACATGGAGAAGATGCCATCGCACTGCTCTCCCTGCCCAGACTGGCTCTGATGGCAAGAGGGAGGTATTGATGGCATTGAGGAGCCTGCTAAACTTAGTGCTGCCCCCCCCTTCTGGGACTACTACATCAAGGTACTTGAAAAGTAAAACATGTTGTAAGATGGCAACGATGCAGTGGCAGAAATTTTGTGTGACGCTAACAAAACACAGTTTAGAGATTATTATTCATTGAGACTATTCTGGGTGGTGATACAGACCAAAAAATCAGACTTCT
Source organism: Tiliqua scincoides (assembly GCF_035046505.1). Taxonomy (NCBI): domain Eukaryota; kingdom Metazoa; phylum Chordata; class Lepidosauria; order Squamata; family Scincidae; genus Tiliqua; species Tiliqua scincoides. The sequence continues at coordinate 170,252,034 of NC_089822.1, read as the reverse complement.
ACTATTATTGAATTCATGGGTGTGCCATCTAGCAGGGCTTTTACAAGTGGTTTGGTGACAATGATACTTACTGGGACAAGTGAAATACAGTATATGCATATACCATGGGAAATGATGCCATTCTGAGCCCTCTCTGAGCAGCACTCTGGGCGCCACTCGAAGCCATCTTAAAAACAATTGACTGTTTTCAGCTTCAGTAACTTGTGACAATGAGCACCAGGTGTGTAAAACCAGTGAGTTTGCAAAAAAATGTGCTCCTGAGAAAGAATCACACATGAAGGTAGAAGTGTATCCTAAACGATGTCCTTTAATAACCAAATATTTGTCTATGGTGCTGCAAAGTAATGAACTTGCAGAGAGGCTTGGAGGAGCTCAAATGCATTGCCAGTTCTGGCACTGATAAGAAACTTTGCTATTAAGTGATCTACTGAGCTGAAAAATGAGGGAGGGGGAGAAAGAAACCACAATTGGTGGACTCTTTAAATCACTATAAAGAGAAGCAATTTATGTGAATGGAAATTACTTTACTTTTTTTCCATTTGGCCAGGCTAAGAAGATAATAACATTAAGCAGGAATGTTATGAATTGGTTCTGTTCTACAGCATACATTGGAGAAATAAATGGAAAGAAACTGAAATTAACTGAACCAGCCTTGTTAAAAAAAAAATAATCTATAGGAAGCTGCCTTCTTCTGAGTCACCCAATTGGTCAATCTAGTCCAGTATTGTCTACTTGGGCAGCATCTCACAAAGGCCTTGGGCAAAAATCTTGCTCAAATAAAGTACCTGAGCTCCTTTAACTGGAGAAATTGAGAACAGAATTTAAAGCTGCCAACACTGACAGCATGTGCTCTGTTCCTGAGCCCTTCCATCATGTAGCTAGAAAGAGAGTGCGTGTATGGAGCGGGACATCAAATTAGCCCTGATTAGCCCAGCCCCATTCTTGAGGAGCCTCTTGCTTAGATGTGTATTTAATTTTCTTTGTATCTTTCACTCTGCAGCAGATGCCTGAAATCCCCCACTCCCATCTTCATCCTAGTAGTTGAGATGCTAACTTGGTTTGAAATGATTTGTAAATGCTCAGAACTTCCTAATTCCTATCAGACAACTCCTAAGTTCCTATGTTTTCCCTCAGTCTAACTTAAATAGGTCTTAGCACTTCCTCTTGTCCTTCTTTTACTTGATGAGAAGCAGAGACCTTAGTATGATGCCAGATTCTCTGATTGGCTAACACAAGCTTGGATGTGTCAGGTGTAGACACATTTTATATAAGAGGGATTTGTCATGTTTTTCTCAACTTATGACAACAGTTCTGTTTAATCAAAGAAAAGCACCCAGAAATTCAAGACAGTTTGCACTTTGAACGGGTAAGCTTCCTGCTTTTTATTGATGTGCCACAGCACCACCCTATTAACGACAGGAAGTGAGACTGCAGCTTGTCAACAAGTCAGTTCATGTGACCTGCAGAGCCAATAAGGGCTCATTTGGAACTTCTATGTTTGCTATCTCAGGCTTAGTTCTCCAGCCTGAACAGCTTGTCATGGAAAGCAGTTGATATACTGGCTCCTATAGCTCCACCTGCCTTCTAGAACCTGAGTACTTTGCACCACATCACCTGCCTTTGGCCCCATGGTTGCTACTTTTGGTCCTTACCTATGTCTGTGAAGGCTAGAGCTACTGACTTCGCTGTGTGCTGTGAGCTTCTTTGGAATGGCTTGAAAACAAAGGACTCCTTGAAATATGTAACTTTTGAGAAACCTAGCCAAGATGAACATCATACCAGACAATAGTAAAAGGTATTTTCCTAAAGAAAGGCATTTTCTTAAAGAATCTTATATTTACTACTCATTTTGCTTTTTAAAAATGGTTTTCTTCTTTTCAGTCTAAGGGTGCAATCCTATCCTGCACTGGAACAGGCAAGCCAAGAGGCTTGTGCTGTATCCAGAGCAGGATTGTGGCCACAAGAGGCTCAACCAGAGGCAAGGGAAAACATTTCTCCTTACCTCTGGGTAAGGGCCACTGGCCCCTATGGGTCTCCTTGGACTTGCGCCACCTCTTGAGGTGGCGCAAGTCTGAGGAGAGCAGAGCAGCTTGAAGCTGCTCCGTTCTCCCTAGGAATAGGGGTTGGGACCCAGCATAACTACCGAATCCCAGCCCCACCTCCGGCTCCCTGCCTGCCCCCAGGGCCACCTACTGCCGGCCCTCCCCCCGCCCAGGAACGCCTCCCTCCTGCCTCCCCCCTGCCTACCTTTCTTTGTTGCTTCAGCCCAAGTGGGCCGACACAACTCTCAAGGAGGAAGCCGGCATGGAGGGCTGGCGCAAGGGACTTTGGATTGCATCCTAAGCCTCATACAAATGCATTTTATTTAAAATAAATTCAACTTGATTTTTTTTTTTAAGAGCAAGTCTGGGTTTTTTGAGCATGCCTGCTCAAATCCCCCGATAAACTACAAATGCCAAGCTGTTTTCAGAACAATATTTGAGTTTTAGAGGAGGGGTGTATTTCAAGGCATCATGATGGAGTACATAGGTTTAGATAGGCTGGAAAACCTTTGGGTTAGAGAAACAAGCAGGGGCATGGGGCAGGAATAAAAAACCTCTCCCCAGTGCTGTGAGAAGCATGTACAACTTTTGATCAAAAATATAATGTAACAGGAATAACTGTGGTTTGGATGCATTCCTAGTATCAGGTGATACCAGATGGATGATTTCTGAGAATACATGCATGTTGGCATTGTTTAAAATGGGAGAGAGTTATAAACTTGTGCTATGAGCAAACAAACACACCTGCCCCTATTTACAAATCAAATGAGATTCTAAATTATCCAGTTAAATTTTATTCCAGCTTTGCTGAAGTACGGTCTTAAACTGATGGCTGTTCAGTAGAGATTTAATGTATAATTGTGGTTGACTTCTAGAAGATCCAGCAAGGACTTAATTTCCTTGCCTTCTTTTTCTTAAGTTATTCATTATCTGCGATTTCAATTCGTGTTCCCTATTCAACAGAGATACATAACATTTTCATGACCTTGATGCAGGGGCACCCGATCCAAAACTATTAAATAGAAGAGATGTCCAAAAGATTATTTTTATGTCTGTCCATTTGTAAATTTCCTTTTGCAAATCTGCTATGAAAGGCTTAAAGGCAAAATACATGATTATACAATTTCTTTGAATTCTCATCTAGTTTGTGTGCTTTTTTCATATTGAGATTTCTATCTGTTTGGAAATTGCAATAGGCATTCATTTTGGATTTCAAAAGTAATGACTCATGAAAGTTGGTTGCACATTCATTAAGTTCTATGGTACTTAATCCCAGGTGAGTGGGCATAGGATTGTAGCCTAAATCAATGATATTGGCAGAGATAAGAATTTTGGAGAAGTAAAATCTTCCTGGTACCAATAAGTCGTGATTAACGCTCAGCCACCAGTGGAACACATGTTCCACTGACAGTAACTACTCTGAAGCAGCCATAAAAGGTGCTATGGCTGCACACAGAGTAGTGTGCTGCAGAAGCATCAATGGGAAGGACGGAGCTCATTGGTTATGCAAAAGAAGGAGATGAACATTTCTCCAGATAGCTGTTAATGAGCTGTAAGAGTCAGTTTATGTGTTCTGGAGACTGCAATGTAGGGCACACCTTCCTGCCTGCTAGGGATGGAGACCAGTGGCTTTGCTTGGAAAGACCTGAAAAGGGGTCTGGGGAAAAAAGTGGCAGTGGAGTACTCAATGAGAATGAGAAAATAATTCTGAGGTTGGGGAGTTATCTGGAAAAAGCAGCTTTGGTTTTGGGTGGTGTTACTGCTTTATCTGTGTGCTCCATCCCCTCCATCTTTGTATATTACCACATATTACAAACTGCTGGTACAAGTCTCCTGTTCTCACAAAGAGAGTAAGGGCCCAATCCTATTCTACCCCTCCCCACTGATGCAGCCTTGCTGAAATGGGTGCACTGTATCCGGAAGGAGAGGGGGGTGGATTGGGAAACTTTGGAGGAGAAAGGGAAATCATTTTCCCTTACCCCTTCATAAGCTTCCTGCTCCACAATGGGTCTCCTCAGACCTGCACCAGCTTTGTAGCTAGTGCAAGTCCAAGGAGAGAAAGGGAACAGGAGGTCTCGCAAAAAAAGGGGATACAATTCCATGTGTGCCAATGCTGCTGGATTCACCCCCTCCCCCAGCTTCCCCACCCTGTTCCTCCCCCTCCCTACCCAGTTTTGTCCCCCACCCATCCCCTCCCCTCCCTGTCCAGGGAGTGCAGTGAGTTCTGGTGACAGCCAAGCAGCACAGCTGCGTTTTGTGACAGCAGTCCCCAAATGGCTGCCAGCTGAGTGCTCCACACACTGTTGGGTGACTATTTTGCAACAATGGAACTCTGCTCCACTGATGCAATGCACTTCCACTGATTGTGGAAGTGGCAGCCTTTGGGGCTGCCAGCAGCATCCACTGATTGTGAAGTGGCAGCCTTTGAGGCTTCCTAACATTCTGAGCCAGACTATGTGCTATGTCAAACCATTGTGTGCTTAGTTTTTTCCCCCTCTTAAATAAAAGAGGAAGGAGCTGGACTTCAGCAGTGGGGGGGCAGGGCCTCTGAGAGGAATTTTATCAGGGGGTACAAAATTTCTTTGGGCCCCTTTGCAAAGGGGGAGGGGTGAAACATACCAGGGAAGGGTGGTGAATGGGTGAGCAGAATGGGGCAGGGAAGGGCGAAACAGGGTGGGGAGAGTGTGGAGACAGCTGGAAAAGTCCTTGGAACCCAGGTCTAACCACCCCATTTGGCACCAGCAGCTGAAAACCAGCATACAGAAAACAAAACACACTCCTAAAACTCTCTAAAATCTTTTAAATATAGAAAATCATGCAGAAAATTAGCATCATCATATTTCAGCTCATACTAGAAAGTGTCTTGTGTGTACCAAACTTGCTTCTGTGGCAGCTGTAGTCTTGCAGCTGTGTACCTGAGCTCCTATACACGCCTTTGTGGTATGCAGATCCACAAGCCCAAGAGCTACTGTAGCAGGCCAGTTTCCTTCCAAATTTGACATGGTGTTAAAGAGTGTCATGTATGCATTCCTTGGCCCAGCATATATGGCTTGTTAGTAGCTGTAGTAGCTGCAGACACACACTCATGGTAATGTCACCTGCATCCCGTGCAGGCAAGAAGTTTGAGTCAATAGGAAAATGAAAGATCCCATTAGATTTCTGGGCCCCCTCCTTTGGCTCCCTGACCCCCTTTTTGACCCTGGACCTGGGTACAAATTACCCCCTTTACCCCCCTCTCCTAGGCCCTAGGGGACAGCACTTGTTACACCTTCCTTCCACTATAGCAGCTGCTATTTGTCCTAGAAGGGAAAGTGCCATAGGTGTCAACAAGGAGGCAGAATATTGCAACTGTGAACACTGATTTCTGTAATAAGTCCACCACCATTCTTTCTCTCATTTGCTGCTTCTTGGGAGCCATTGTTCCCTGGCTTAGGGCTTCCTTCTAGAGAGGTTCCAGGCAATCAAGGATCATAGCAAATGGATACATCACAATGCTGCATTGCCAGTCAAATTTGGCTGTGTGATGATAACTGAGAACAAGTGGAACCAATTTAGAGTGCTTCCTGAATTGGTCATATGACCAATGCTAGCCAATTCTGACTTGCTTACTGACTGATCATGTTACTGATGGAAAACAAGGTTTGCTCAGATCAATGCTTCCTGAGTAGGCAAACACTTTCACCCACTTTCCCATCCTCTGAAAACAGTATAACAGTGCTGACAAAAATATGCATGAACATGGTCCCCATTTTGGTTTAGCCCTACAGCCAATAGACTGCTTTTTCTACCGCATTAGCCTGGGATAACTGGCAAAACCCCAAGGATTAAACTTCTATACACTGTTTTTCTACAATAGGTTAAAGACGGAGGCCATTAATGATAACTTCAACAGATAGGATCAATACAAAAGGTAATACCTTGCTCAAATGATTTCTAAGTGCTCTTTGCAGTGCACACTTGAAAGAACAGGCTCTGCTAATTTTATTACTGTAACTACCGGAATGGTATTAAAAAAAGGATTGAAATGATGGCATTCCAATTATAAACAGCTTTAGGAAGATTTGATTAACTACATTTTAGGCCTTTATGTATTCACATAATTAGAGTGGCCTATTTAATAATAAATAATAATCAACCCCCTGCCAAAAATTGTACTTAGCTAAATCTTGGGGGGGGGGGGGGAGAATGCATAATATTCTTTGTCTCATAATTTTAATAAGCTTTAAAAGAACAAAAAATAACTAGAGGGATGGTGGTGCAATCAGTATTTTGCCAGAAAGAATCTGCATCTCATTCATTATGTCACTGTAATGATAACAGTACTTGCATTTGCCCATTAGTATTCCAGCTCTTCCTTGAAGAAGACCCTTTTATTTCTTAAGAAGTTGTGCTAGCAGCACTTGCCAGACTTGGGTCTAGATATGAGCTTCATTCTGGGTCCCTGAAATGTTCTTTGAATCTGATTAAAATTCTTTGGATCTTCTTTGGATCTGATTAAAATTCACACTAGAGAAGAATTCCCAATTTACCCATTCATCCAGGCCCACTTCTCTCTTTCCTTGAAATAACACCTCCTTTGTTTCCCCCCCCCCCCAGCCAACCAGTAGGAAGAAGGTCCCAGAAATTCCTGGGAAATGTAAGAACAGATGAGTGGGGGGGGGGGGCAGGGAAGAGAGAGTGGGTGGCTTCTGAAGGCAGACCAGAAAACAATTTCTGATTGTTTCTGATCCGTCCACTGGAATGTGCTATATAATGCACTAAGGTGCTAGAACACTGTTGCCCCAATCTGAACCCCTTCCAATTCTTTCTCTTCTTGGCTTTGTTTTGGCACCAATCAATTCATCAGAATCTTTATTGGCATCTTGTTAGCCCCGGAAGCAGAATTATCACAGATACTAAGATGCCATAACCAGCTTACTACTGCAACGTAAGATGACTTTTCCAAAAGAAACAAGTTCAACTAGATCAGAGCTTCCACAGAAAATAGCACCGGGAACCTGTGGACTAATCATTTGAGGTAACTACTTTGTCTAATTTGACTGATCTTATTTTCAAAACTGCCTCAAGTGATCCATCAATGTATTTATTGCAGGGGTGCTCAGTACGTCGATCGCGATTCACCGGTCGATCGCGAGGCAAAATGAGTCGATCACAGGCTTCTCTCCCGTCCACACATCCCCGGGAGTGAGCTCCTGTCCACGCATCCCTGGGAGTGAGCCCCGTCCTGGGAGTGAGCTCCCTGGGAGTGACGCATCCCTGGGAGTGAGTTCCTGTCCACGCATCCCTGGGAGTGAGCCCCGTTGACTCTACTGGGGCTGACTCATGAGTAGACCTGGAGAGGAGCCGCTGGCAGGCTTCTCTCCTGTCCACGCATCCCTGGGAGTGAGCCCCGTTGACTCTACCGGGGCTGACTTACCTTTCCCCTGTTTTTGCACTGGTATGTATGGAGATCTGCCCCCCCCCAACTTCCATCTGTTGGTTCTGTGTGCAAGGGGTTTTGCACTGGTCTTGCTGTGATGTCTATATAGAGATCTTCCCTCCCCCACACCTTTCCCCTGTTTTTGCACTGGTATGTATGGAGATCTGCCCCCCCCCCCAACTTCCATCTGTTGGTTCTGTGTGCAAGGGGATTTGCACTGGTCTTGCTGTGATGTCTATATAGAGATCTTCCCCACACCTTTCCCCTGTTTTTGCACTGGTCTGTATAGAGATCTGCTCTCCCCCCCCCCCCCCCACTTGTATTGGAATCGAGGAAGATCTGGTGAGGAGGTAGATGTGGTGTCAGCAGTGGCCCCTTTAAGGGTAAGGCCTGGGCATCCAGCAGAGTGTGCTGCACAGCTGCAGCTACTTGAAGGCAATAGGGCTCTCAGGCATATAAGAGCACCTGAGGCAGGAAGGGCTCCACTTATTTATGTGAGTCAGCCTTTTCCTACTTGAAGATCATTAAGTCCAAGTACCGTTCCACCATGACTGATGAACATTTGGAAGTGTGCTTAAGGCTGGCTGTCAGCAGCTACTGTCTGGACTATGCATCCTTGGCTGATTCAGTGCAAGTCATCAAAGTAAACTCAAGTAATTACAAAAAAAGTTTATAGTTAATTATGTTGTGTTGTGCAATATTGGCTCAAGCGGTTATGCAAGGTACACCAACATACATTGTACACATAAATGTTATATGTTATGATGGCGTGAACATTGTAAAAAAACTCTGGTAGATCTCCAGGCCTTGCTGGGTTTCAAAGTAGCTCTCGAGCCAAAAAAGTGTGAGCACCCCTGATTTATTGGTCTAACGTCTCTATAGCCAAAATGCTCATTGGCACTGACACTATCATTTTATAATTCTGTTTAAAGTACATGACAATACAATAGTGCGATGCTCACAAAAGACTTCAGAGCAAACCTTTCAGTTAGGCATCAGATAGCAGAAAAGAGATCTCCATCTTTGAATGAATACAAGATTCTCTACTGAGTATATATGGTATTGGGTCTACGAAAGATTGCTTCTGGTCACTGTCTATTTAAAGTGTATCAATTTCATACTAGATTGTTGAAAATAAGCTTGTTTTGTCAGAAGTATCAGAGAACTAGATAAGTTAGGGCCCAATTCTATCCATCTTTCCAGCACTGATGCAGCCAGGCCAATGGGGTATGCACTACATCCTGTGGTGGGGGGACAATCACAGTGGCCTTCTCAAGAAAAGGCAATGTTTATTCCCTTAGGGCTTCATTGCAGCTGTATCAGTGCTAGGAAGTTGAACAGGATTGGGCCTGCAGTTTTTTGTTTCACAGGTTCAGTTTGACTGGGAAGACAGAGGTCGGTACTCTTTGTAGAGAGGTGTGTTGGGCATTGCTTGGCTGAGAGCAGCAGCGTTCTGCCTTGTGTAGTTGTACAAAGCAAAGAAGTGGCTGAGCAGGGGCCCCAAGCAGCAGCTCTGTGTAGTAGCAGAAACTGAAGAAGCATTAGGAAGGAGAGAGCTTCCCCTGCTCACCCTTCTTTGCATGCCCTCATTGAATTTGTATCATTCAAGGAAGTCCCTGCTAAACAGCCCCTGTAGCAAGGTCCTTTTGTCGCTCCTGTCTCTTTTCACTCTGCTATGGCCAAGCAGGGGAGCAAAGGAGTTTCCCATCTCTCTGCTGATACAGAGGGCGGACATGATAAAATATATCCTTAGAAAAACGGGTGGTGTGCCTTGACAATTTCAGCAGCTTGCTATCGTACCACCAGATGAGAGAGGCTGAAAATCTCTGTACTAGAAATCTGCATTTCCTAAGGTCCCTGGCATAAGAAATTCTTATTAAGAATGCTGCCATTTCAGTGAAAGGCACCAAGGAAGGGTGCCCTGTCTAACTGGGAAAGGGGATGGCGAATGGAGTTTGCTTACAAATGGGGGCAAGCATTGTAAACTGGAGAGATTTGAGAGACATCAATCATTGCTCCTGCTTTTTAATTCCATCATCCTGATTATTTGGGTACTCATATGCAGCCCTACTCTTTTTTGGGGGGAGTGGTATCTAAACCAAGAGTCTGCAAAAGAGGCCTCTAGCATGCTTGATGATAAGACATAGGATGACCTTGGCTGGATATGAATAGTTGCACTGACTATTCCCACTGAACACAGTGGGACACACTTTTGAGTAGACATGGATAGACTTGTGCTGCGATTCTCAGTGAGCTCAGAAGAGCAGTGAGATTCTAAGCTTGAAGGACAGGATCTGATCAGAACCTTGTGGGTCACTCCATACCCTGCTATCCTTTAAAACAGGTTGCAGTATCACAGCCTTAGTTTCTCCCATGGAGCCCCTCACCCCAATCATGCACAGAATATATGTTTTCCCAAACTGTCTTGAGCTCTGTGTTCCATAGCACCTTTGCATTTCAGTCTGTACGTCTAATGTTACAAGTCTAATGAGAGAGAAACCTTGAGTTTTAACAACATGACTGTTTAGTTGAGATACTTACAAGATATGGTCTCCCGCTGGAAGGATATTTGTGAAATAGTAAGCTAATGAATGAATATAATGCATTTCCAAGACCACACATTTAAGCATAGAATTACAGTGGATTTTCAAATGGAACACTCCAAGAAGCCACCGCCCAAACGATGCATATTAATCATAACTTGTCATACCAGAAATGATGATACCATTAGCTGGGATTGCATGAATAATTTATGAAGTCTCACCACCGTATCTGGAGTTTCGAAAACCAGTGGGAGATGAGCATGTAATTAACAAAGTCATTATTTATAGGTATTGAACCCCAAATAGTAGCATTAAAATGCGTTAATGGATTGCTCTAAACCAACAAATGGAAATTAAAACCACTCGGTTGTTCAAAATATGAAACGTAACCCCTTTTTACCCTTTCCAAGGAAACCTAGTTGAAGCTTCTGGAGGCCAAATGGGCTGTTACATGACCTTACCCAGAGATTGGAGGACTTTGTACATATGAAGCTGCCCTTCTTCTAAGTTGGAACCCTTGATCCATCTAATTCTGTATTGTCTCCACCAACTGGCAGTGGTTCAGCTGAGTTTCAGACAGAGGACTTTCCCAGTCCTACCTGGAAATGTCAGGGATTAAACCCGAGACCTTCTATATGCACATGCTCTACCACTGATCTGTAGCCTCTTTCCAATTTCTCTCTCACTGCCTGACGTATATCATCTATTAATAAACAATAGAGCAACCACAGGTTCTGCCAGTTGTGGATTCTATATCTAGAAACAGCAGCATAATTCTTGCCACAGCCACCACCATCAAGGCACTCCTGGTTTGGGGGAAAACAACTTTAGTAAAACAAAACAAGAGTCCCTAACTCCAACAGTCCCCGCCAACACCATGATTAAAATTCAGTCAAGGAGGCCTATTTGCAAGCCAGCAGACCTCAAAAGAAGCCCACACGACCTCACCTGGGCAGAATCCAGGAGGACAAACAACAGAAAATAAAGGCAGAAACCAGCAGGTTCTCAACTAGCAAAGGAGGATCCATTGATTTGTTCACCCCTCGAAGGATTCCATAGGATTCTAGGGAGAGACATCTATAATAACACTGAGAACTAGAACTTCATGTCCTTCGCTTCACCAGTCATTGTTTGCCTGCATCTTGCCATGCTGTGTTTGTGGAGCGTTAAACCGCTGGTGCTGAATCATGTCACCCTCATTTCAGTCGCCATCCAAGGCCTGCTGTGCCAGCCAGCACCCATGATCTGTAAGATGTGGTTTGCCTTTCCTTTCCAATCTTTCCCTCCCTGAGCACAACCAAAGCTACTGAGCTAGAGCAGGCTGTCTCTCAATGAGCCCCTCCCTTCTACGAAAGCAACATGGCTCCTGAGCCGGCTTCCTACCTTGAAGGCTACTGCCCAACTGCATGCTAAGACATGTTTTATAGTCTTCTTTCTGTCTGTGAGATCCTGATTTTACTCAGGACTTTTGCTTGGTCTTTGCTCTCATGCCCCATGGCTCCCAATACAATGCTCCCATGTCTCACAGAAACAGATCAGTAACCTTGCTCCAAAGTGCAGCATCACCAAAGACCTACCACCTCTTTGTTCTGATCAGCTAACTAAAATGCTCTGCTTAGAAAGGAGGCATGCTGGCCTGTGAAATATTGGAGAGTATGGCATCAGCTCCTGCAGGGAGTCAGACAGTGGATGCTAATTTTGTATTTCGTATTGATGGATTCTCAGTGGTCTCGTGTGGCATCATCTCTGCTCTTTCAGTTCACTAACTGTTCTTGTTCTCAGGTTCACCTGCATCATGGTTAATGGAAAGGCAGTGATTCCAAGCCGTGATTCTCAAAGCAGGCAGTTATAAGGCTGGACATTGTCCAGGTTAACATTCTTTCTGAAGGCAACATCACCCCACTCTCATCACAGACAGAATTTTGATTGTAGCACACAGCAAACAGAGATCAGAAGCAGATGAGCCCAGGACCAAGTGCTGCATCTCCTTTTGTTTTCCCATGCCTTGATATTGTCCTTACAGACCCAGCTGTGCAAATGTATCAACAGCAGCACAAGCAGGCTATGACATGATTCTGACTGACTGAGTGTTGTCTGCCTCTATGAAATTCTTATAGGCATCATGTTTAAGCCAGCAGGCTTTAAAGTCAGCTATCCAGTGCGGAATGTGTTCTCCCCCCAGTGATATTTGTTTATGAGTGTGTCTAGCAAAAAAAATACCTTAATGTGAGCCAAATACTACAAGAGCTCCTCCTAATGGAACCAAGTTAATTATTTATTTTTTCGAAGCCAAGTGATCCTGAACATCAGCCTGTGTTTTCCTTCATCTTAACGACCTTGCAAAGTCGGCAAAAGGGATCGCTAGGAATATATCAATACATTGGAATCACAGAGAGTGCATAGAGGAAATGTCCTCTCCAAAGGCACATTCAGCAATAAAAATACAACACAGTAAAGAGTCCTGTGGTGCCTTAAAAGACTGCTTAGGCCACAACAAATGCATCTTTAAGGTGCCAAAAGACTCTTTGTTATTTCTGCTACTTTCATTGAATATGGCTCCCCCTTTGGAAATAAAAATTGCAGTAAGATCACCAGGTTAAATGCACCCAAATCCGTGAGTTTTTACCGATGGGGCCTGGTGATGTCACAAGGCTGGAACTGGTGATGTCATTATTATTATTATTATTATTAACAGTATTTATATACCGCTTTTCAACAAAAAAGTTCACAAAGCAGTTTACAAAAATCAAACAAATGGCTCCCTGTCCCAAAAGGGCTCACAATCTAAAAAGATGCCAAAGAACACCAGCAGACGGCCACTAGAAAAGACACTGCTGGGGTGAGAAGGGCCAGTTACTCTCCCCCTGCTAAATAAAATAACAGCACCCACTTAAAAAGTGCCTCTTACCCAGTTAGCAGGGGTAATAATTCTTGCTAAACGTTGAAAAATGGTGGAGTTTCTGTGTTAAATGGTAAGGGTGGACCCTGGTAAGGGTCCAGGGGCAAAGAGACAGGCCCCGAAGGAACAAGAAATCAATCATTGCCACCCTTCCACTCCAGAGAAAAGAAGAACACCTGAAGAAAAAGGGTATTTTGGACAAACCGGTAACCTTACCCTTCAATCATATTGGCTGCTAGCTTGATCTGAGCTGTAGAGTGAGCTGTACTGAAGATCCTAAATGCTGCAGCATCCACCCAACAGGGTGACATACTGGAGAGGCCCTGCCACTTTCCCTCCCCGCACCCTGCCTGTATCAGAATGACACTGTAGTCTTTGTGCACCCAGCTGGGAGAGAGTGCCAACAGATCTGAACTCACATAAGCCACTGCATTTGTTCTGGATTTGGATCAAGCACAGGCAGGAGCTGATCAGCTGTCCCTTTATATTAGCACTAGGCCCATTAGGCTAAAGGCAGGGAGCTGCTGCCTCGGGCACAGCCAATGCATAAGACTGAGCCATTAGAAAATAATGGATTGTTATCAGAATCATTATCAGTTGGTTCCCCTCCTGCTCTGCATTCCCTGCTGTCAGCTGGTGCAAGTAATCATGGTTGATCAGAACAGGTTTAAACAGATTGTGAATAATATCCATCCGTTACGAAAGCCATTAGCACCCACTAAATGAACGGTAAAGTTTTTCTTTTGCAAAGTCAAACATCTGTATGCAGCCGGCATTCAAATTCCATTTGCCCAATGAAAAGGCCGGCTGGTCTAAATTCAATTTTTCGCTCTAACTAAGTCTTATAGATTCCAGTTCTGTTCCACCTCCCTTCTACGCACTGGCCATCGTAAGGATGACAAAATGGAATCTTAATCTAAGTTGACAAAATGTTCTTTACAAAGAGATGAACATGTTTATAATTCATGCCACTACCAAATCAAAGAATGGAGTGTCTGCATGAGGCAGCCTGTAAAAGGTTGATAGGGAGAGACTTCCATGCCTTTGTTCCTGCTCTTTGTTTCCCTCTTTTTCAGTAATAAAGGAAGTCACCTTGAAAAAGTTACAAATAATCCTTGCTTATAAAAACAAAGGGTTGTTGCCATCTAATGGAATATCATTCAGTGAACATTCACTTGCATGACTAGAGATTTTAGAATATACTCTGTAAAAGCACAGTGGCCGGAGACACAAATATTTCCATTCTGAAATGTGCACCAGAAACCTGAGTCTACTCCAATGAATTGCCCTTATTTGTTAACATTTATATCCCACCTTCTTGCAAGGATGCCAGAACAGTACATATGTGGTACCACATATGTGGTACCCATTGTCTTCCATTCCAGTTCTGAGGACAACTCTTTCTCAGTGTCGTTCCTGGAGAGGGTCGGGAGTGGGCAAATGCCCCTGGGCACCACACCCGTGAGTCCTGTGGGGGCCGCACAGCCACCCATGCCCCCACCATCACCACGCCATTGCCACCTACCCTCTGGAAGCTTGCAAGGGCTGGGAAGGCCTTGTGCAGCTCTCCAAAATCCTTCTGAGGTTTCTGGAAGGCCATTAAACATTACTTCCAGTTTTCTGACAAAAACCAGAAGTGATGCTTATAGGCCCTCTGGAGGCTTCAGAAGACTGTCAGAGAGCCAGAGGACATTGCGCAAGGCTCCAGAGCAACCAGTAAGGACAGGACCGCAGTATCCCAGGGGTAACATTCTGCAGCCTTGGCCCTGGGCAGCACTTAGGCCAGGATCACACATGCTCCATCTCTACCACTTAAGGATTTATAGAAGTCATGGTGGCTACAAAACCATCTCCGCCATAACATTCCCCAGCTCCACCTATCCTAAGTTGGTTTTACCTTCTCTACCTCTGCTTTGCCAGGTAAGCTCTTCCTAACAGCCATGAGAGCTAAATGGAACCTTCGTGGTCAGAGATAGTGTACCTTTGGATTTAAGGTAGGGGACAACCAACTGGAGAATACACTTGCCCTGATGTAAATCTCCCTGAAAATATTTTAAGGCTCTTGTTTGACTAGAGCAGGGGTGTCCAAACTTTTTACATTATCTCTCTGACACTGTGTTGGGGGCCAAGAAAAAAAAAGAATTAATTTACATTTCAAATTTGAATAAATTTACATAAGTTTACATAAATGACTATATTAGAGATGGAACTTATATGAATGAATGAAGGTCTTGCAATAGCTCAAGGCCTATAAAAACAAGGTCAGCCTTTCCTTAACTGCCACTGCTGTATCACAGACATGAAACAGCAAGCAGTGGAGGGAGCCCTCGTTCTACAGCTCATGCGAGAGGTTGAACAGTCACCCTCATGCTAAGAGCAGTTGCGTTGGACCAGCATGGGCTCCAGCAAGTCTCCAGAGGACCAGAGGCTCATTGAAGACTGGGGGCTCCCCGTGGGCTGGATTGGGAGTCCTCAAAGGCCGCAAGTGGCCCCCGGGCCAGGGTTTGGGCACCTCTGGACTAGAGTGCTAGACTAGAGGGAGACAAGACCACAGAGTGTGAGGCAGAGATGGGGGTATGAATTCCAAACATCACTCCCCCCAAATCATTTCCTTTTTCTAGAATGATGATTTATGACTCAGCATGTGCTGCAATGCCCTGAATCGTTCCTCTTCTTCCCAGCTTCCCATGCTTAAGCGATCAAAGGCAAATCAATTCAGGCAGTCTCATAAAGCAATGCTGCACACATTACTACTTCACACAGTGCTAATTAACTTAGGGAATTCACTGCCTCAAGGTGTGGTGCTGGACACTAGCTTAAAAAGCTTTTTTAAAAGGATTAGACAAATGTATGGAGGATAGATGTCTCAACAGCTGTTACTCATGACAACTCAATGAAAACTCTTATGTTCTAAAGCAAATACCAGGTGTCAGGATAAACAACTGAGAAATTACATCATCTTCTTGTCTAGTGTGTGAACTCCCAGAGGCACCTGCCTGGTCCATGTCCCCATTTCCTCTTTTTCCTCCTCCCAAAAGAAGGGGTTCAACACCATATCGAACAAATTAGAGTAGGCGATCCCCACAAAGGTTGACTCACTCAGTTTTTTTTCCTTACAATTTATTGGCCACAAGGGCAAAGGCTGCATAGATAGCACAATTCTATCCTTAAGATAGGATAGTGTACCTCCACATACCCCACTGCAACAATGGCCCCACTGGTGCAGAAGTCCACCCACCAACAGATGTGCCACAGATGCAGGCACAACATCAGAAAAACACTGTAACTCCAATACTGGTACCAAATGTGTCAGAGAGAGTGGCAACTCGGGGGAGGAGCTTGGGGTGTAATGTGGGAGGGGCATTGGAGGAACAAGGAGGAGTCGATATATGCCTTCTTCAGATGACAGACATACCTTCAGTGCTGGAAATTGCATGACTAGAGCTTTTAGAATATACACCAACAGTGGAGCTGAAGCGGAAGTGCAGCGCGATTGCTCCGCTTTTACTTTCACAGCTGCGGGGAGCCCCGCAGAAGGTCACGCCGGGCTCCCCGCACCCTGGGGGGGCTGCAGGAGGCTTGGGTAAGTGCATCCAAACCCCTGCAGCCCCCTGAGCTTACCTCCTCCCTGCCTCCAGGCTGCCCCTGCCCCTTAAGGATGTAGATGCCAGAGCCCACAGGCTGGGGCATCGCGACACCCCAGTCTGAAAAGCTGCATCCGGCATTTGGGTGGCAGTCACGGAGGCCTCCTCAAGATAAGGGAATGTTTGTTCCCTTACCTCAGAGCTGCATTGCCCTTACCTCGGTACTGGAAAGTTGGTTACAATCGCCCCACAGGCATGCAAGCGTACAGGAGCTAGCCGACAATTGCTTCTAAGTGCGATGCCAACCCCCGTGGAATGCCTTCCATGTATAAATGCCTTACATTTGGCAGCCTCCTCCTAGTTGCTGTCACACTTAAGCTGCCCCTCAGAAAGACTTTGAAAAGCAAACTGTATAGCAGCTGCAGCACAGCCCACTATGAACATGTTCGAAACACAAGTAACAGATGTCTGTCATTACTATAGACTCCCTGACTAAAAATGGCTCCAGTCTTCTATTTTTAAATGAATCAGGAGGCAATTATCATAAATGAAAACAGCATATGGTGCTAGCAAGCAAGTTTTAAGACATCTGGTGACTGCAGCTAAAGATGTATTGGGTTAAATTCCATTTCAAATTATTTTTAAAATGTATGCCCTCACCCTACTGCTACAGCAGCATGACTAAGAAGACACGTTCATTTCGTTTCCAGGGCTCTGCTGCTGTGGAATCCACAGGGAGAAAAGATAAAGGGCAAGCTCATATCACTCTGCAGCCACAGAGTTCCAGATTGGTGATCACAGCAACATGTGGTGCATACATACCGTCTCACAAACCTTGTGGGACGCACTTTGTCTGTGTTGCTGTTTCTTCATAGCACTATGTTAAAAAGAGTTCGAACAGTCATACTTTTCTTACTATCCAGAGCAGGGGCTCCCAATCTGGCCCGCGGGGAGTCCCCAGTCTTCAATGAGCCTCTGGCTCTACAGAGACTTGCTGGAGCCCGTGCTGGCCCAACGCAACTGCTCTCAGTGTGAGGATGACTGTTCAACCTCTCATCTGAGCTGTGGGATGAGGGCTCCCTCCACTACTTGCTGTTTCACGTCTGTGGTGCAGCAGTGGTAGCAAAGGAAATTTATAGGCCTTGAGCTACTGCAAGACCTTCGTTCATTCATTCATATAAGTTCCATCTCTAATAAATTCATTTATGTAAATTTATTCAAATTTTATATTAAATTTATTGAGTCCCTTCGGGGAGAAAGGCGGGGTAAAAATAAAGTTATTATTATTTATTATTATTAATTCCTTTTTTTCCTGGCCCGCAACACAGTGTCAGAGAGATGATGTGGCCCTCCTGCCAAAATGTTTGGACACCCCTGATCCAGAGTATAAGATGATCACACATTATAAGCAAAGTTTAGAACACAGGAACTTAATGCAACACAGATCACAAAAAACCTGCATAACTTGTACATTACACAAAATATCACAATACTCACTGCAGTATGTTGAATAAAACAAAAGAATACTAAAGACTGCGAATGAAGTCTGTTTTCTGGTGTCTAGACAAGTGGATCCCACATGTATGGCTGGAAACCCCTAGCTGAAAACACAAGACTCTTGCAGGTGCCATCTAAGCTATTCTGCAGGAATAGAGAACCAGCCTAGTTAAGGGACAGAATTGAGAGATGGCCCCAAGCAAAGACAATACATTGGATCACTCCCAGAAAAGATTAGGAAACCTTTTGATCAGCATAAATTACAGGCCATAATGAATTCCACTATGTCACACACAGAAAGGTTTTTCTGGTCCTCTAGACAGTGCTGCATATGTGTTCCTGTGGCCATTCAATCTATTTTGCATTTCTTTCCATCTTAGTAGATGTGATGTAGCCTCCACTTTGACAAAAGCAATAAAAAAAACTGCCACCTGTAGCTTAGTCAATGAGTCTTACTAAAGCACAAATCCAGACTGTTGCAATAAAGCAGTTATACCACAGTGTAACACTGGATGCCTTCCAAGTAGAGGAAATATCTGTTTCTTTGCACCTACTGGCAAGAATGTTCCTGGGCTAGCTCATTCTGTACGAGAAGGAGCACGCACTCCTCCCTGCCAAGCTTATGAGGAATTTCGTGAATTTGGCATTCCATGCATAGGTTACAGTGGCATCGCTAAGGGGTGCGAGGGTGCAGGCTGCACTGGGTGACACGCACAGGGGGGTGAGGCACACGGGGGTGACATGCTAAAATCACGGTGGTTAGGAGGAACTCCATCATATTATATACCATTGAATGTGGAATTTCGAGCAGAATGCAATGCAAAAACCTGAGTGAAATATCTCCTTTCTATCAAAAGTTATGGCCAAAAAACCAGAGAACAAAAATGCATGGATCCCTATGAAAAGTGAAAGTAAGCCATATCACGTGTTTACTCATGAGTAGGTGAATGTGCCTTAATCCGTCGGAAAGGGCAGGCTGAGAGGAATCCAGTGACACCAGAATGGTCCTGATCCAATGAATGCAGCCCCAAAAAACACCTGAGAAGGAATCCCTCCCTCCAAGCAGATGAATGTATTGAGCCCTATGGAAAGTGAAACTAAGCCTCATGGTCGTGTTTACTCACAAGGTAGTGAGTACCTTGGGCTGAAAACCTTACTGGTTTTGGGGGGGAGTGTTATTGCAGGCAGGCAGGCTACAGAGGAAATTCACTTGGTGGAACAGGGCTGGCTTCCGCTTATTTAATTATTTATTTTACTTTAATTATTTGTACTTATTTATTTTAATTTGCCCGATGATGTCACTTCCACCATGACATCACTTCTGGTGGGTCTTGGACATATTGTCATTCTAAAAAGTGGGTCCCAGTGCTAAAAGTTTGAGAACTGCTGCAATAAGGTGTTAGTAAGTTGACACCCTCGGGGTGGTGTGACACCACTAGGGACCCAAATCACAGTTTGGAGGAATAATACCATTATGTTATATATCAGTCAATGTGTAATTTCATGCAGAATGTGTTCTATCTTTGTTCTATCAAAAGGTACAGCCAAAAAACCAGTGGGGGTTGAGTGATGGCACATCAACACCCCCACCACCTGGGGAATTGCCCCGCCCACTGCATGGGGGGTGATGCGCTAGCATCCTGCACTGGGTGACGCGAACCCTAGAGACACCACTGATAGGTTATGGCCTACATAGACATTTCATGTGTTCCTTCCTCCTTTGGAGGTGGAAATACAGTATTGCATGAGCTGGTCTCTGCACATTTGCAAACATGTTCATGGCTCATCCAGCTCACATATGCACCTGTTCCTTGTACTGTGGAATGACAGTCCTGTGTTGGGCAAGTGTGAACCAGCTCACTTTCTTTTACTTTTCTATCACTCACTAATCTTTTGTTGTCTTGCCCTTGAGTTTTGAAGTGATAGCATTTGTCTCCCTCACTGCTTCGAAGCACCAATACATAATGCACACTTTGTATCAACAAGTAGCATCAAAGGTCATAAGAACATAAGAACAGCCCTGCTGGATCAGGCCATAGGCCCATCTAGTCCAGCTTTCTGTATCTCACAGCGGCCCACCAAATGCCCCAGGAAGTCAGGAAGTCACTGTATCAATCACATTCTCATTATTTTATAAATGCACGGGCTGTCTTTTTAGAGGAAGCTAAAGGGGAACAGTCAGTCTTCCACAGCTTTATAGGCAGTGGCATCATGAGGGGGTTGCTAAGGGTGTGGACTGCACCGTGTGACACCCTCAGAGAGGTGACACCACTAGTAGCCAAAATTTTGACAACCATTTGGAAAATTTGTGTTTATGAATAATATCATCACATCATATATCACTGGAAAGGCAATTTCATGCAGAATGCAATGAATGAATGTGTTGAATTATCTGTCTTCTATCAAACGTTGTGGCCAATTAACCAGCAAAACTGTGTAATAAATAGTGAATTTCCTTAACACAAAACTGACCAATAAGACTGTTCTGAGAGCCAATGAAGAGGTATCATGACATAGCAGGAACCCATCAGATGTTAGTATGAGTCAGCTCTCATTTTCATGTATCAGAGTTAATACTATAACTCTTATTCTGTTGTGTGTCATCAAGTTGGCCACTTTTTTTGGTTACTGATTTGCTGGTTCCATGCTGGCAACCTTCAGTCTTGAAAGACTATGGTATCATGCTCTGAAAGGTGGTTCTGGAACAGCATCTAGTGTGGCTAAAAAGGCCAATTCGGGAGTGACAATCCCTTCCACACTGGGAGCAAGTGCAGTCTGTCCCTGGTCTGTCTCCCTGGCTATGGGCCTTCCTTCTTTGCCTCTTAGCCTCAGTTGGCCAAGTGTCTCTTCAAACTGGGAAAGGCCATGCTGTACAGCCTGCCTCCAAGCGGGCTGCTCAGAGGCCAGGGTTTCCCACTTGTTGAGGTCCACTCCTAAGGCCTTCAGATCCCTCTTGCAGATGTCCTTGTATTGCAGCTGTGGTCTACCTGTAGGGCGCTTTCCTTGCACGAGTTCTCCATAGAGGAGATCCTTTGGGATCCGGCCATCATCCATTCTCACGACATGACTGAGCCAACGCAGGCGTCTCTGTTTCAGCAGTGCATACATGCTAGGGATTCCAGCACGTTCCAGGACTGTGTTGTTTGGAACTTTGTCCTGCCAGGTGATGCCGAGAATGCGTCGGAGGGTATGTGGAAAGCGTTCAGTTTCCTCTCCTGTTGTGAGCGAATGGTCCATGACTCACTGCAGTACAGAAGTACCCTCAGGACGCAAGCTCTGTAGACCTGAATCTTGGTATGTTCTGTCAGCTTCTTGTTGGAGACCTATCGTAAAACATACAAACAAACAAATTAAGTTAATGGGGGTACACCAACCCTAGAGATGCCACTGCATTTAGGCTGTGTGTATGATATTGTAATGTATTCTATATGGCCTGGTATGGGAGGAGTCCATTATGGGGGTGATGCAATGAGCTCTCAGGGTGATCAAACCCTGGTGATGCATCTGCCTATAGGAAAAGAAACAGTTCCTGCTCTTGCTACTCCTTTCCAAATACCGTAATAACTCTTAAAAAAAAAAAAGCCTTTCATCTTCTACCACTCATTATTTAAAAATCTGTAATATACTTTCCTGGTTTCAAGGGCCAGATATAACCATAAAAAAGAAGCTTTTATCCATGTAGCTATGCCTTCTATATTTACTTTGAATACTATGTAGTTATTACAACATCCAGACGGATACATCTGTCAGGTTCTTTTTTTCTAGTGAGTCATTCAAAATTAGTCCACTCTTCTTTTTCATGGGAAGAAAGCTATCCAAATGCAGATTTGCTGAGCAATTTCTGGTAGCAATGGTGGCACTTGCACCAGTTCTTAAAAAAAGAAAATACTGCAGAAAGTAAGGTTTAATTTTTTCTCATATTTTGCCTCTTCCGAGCATGCTTCATTTCTTTTTCATCGATGCTTTAGGGACATTTTCCCCTTCAATTCTGTTTGTTAAGCTTGTTTAGAAGTCTCTGTGTGTTCGCATTGAGTTTCATACAGCACTGCCTTAAAGGTGGAAGTTCTAATGTGGAATGGTGAGGCTGCCCAGATCTTTCCTACAATTAGCCCCTTCATAAGAATGCAGTTCAAAAGGTTCATTGTGGAGTAGGCATGATAGCTGAGCTGCTTGAAATGTCGAGTACAGACGTGTCTTTTGTTCCATGCAGGTAAACAGATCATATGCTAGTCTATAGCTTTAACTAGGTCATGGACCAAACTTTAAAACAAATTAAATGACTTTCTTTAGGAACATAAAAGCCATGATGTTTTCCAAAACATTTTTATTCAAGTTAAGAATAATCACAGTGATAACCACAGTATCACTGGTACTGCCTGCGAAGGTCGGGCCCCAACCAGAAGCCTAGGATCATCGAAGGTATCGACAGATAATTGACGCAGTTCCAATAATAGCAGCTCTTTGTAGCTCAGCGAATGTAATTGCTGGTGCATTCAGTTATTGCAAATAGTTGTCAAAATTTGCGGAGATGGTTCCTAGTGCGCCTATGATTATTGGCAGCACTTTAGTGTGTTTCATCCACAACCGGGTGGTTTATAGACACAGTTTGTGGTACTTGTCTGTTTTTTCATGTTCCTTTTCTACCACCCTGTGGTCACCAGGAATGGCAATGTCGATGAATGTCACAAGTCGGGAATTGTGGTCAATTAATGTGATATTGGGCGTGTTGGCCTCAATGCATCGATCTGTTTGGATTCTAAAGTCCCATAAGATTTTGATCTTCTCGTTTTCCAGGACTTTCTCCAGCTGAAGTTGCCAAGCTTTTTCAGACACATCGAAGCCGTATTTTTGGCATAAGGCCCAGCGTATAAGTCGTGAGACATCATCGTGTCTTCGTTTATAGTCGGTATTGGCAATTTTGGGACATTCACAAATCAGGTGGTTTACAGTCTCGTCTCATCTTTTGCATAGTCGGCATAGGCTGTTGTTACTGGTACCCTGAATTCTGGCTTTCATCACATTTGTCTGAAGGGCCTGTTCTTGGGCTGCAAACAGGATACCTTCTGTCTCTTTGCGTAAAAATCCGTTCCTAAGCCAGGTCCAGGTGGTCTGTTTGTCACAGGCGCCATCAATGTTTTTGAAAAACTGTCCATGTAAAGGTTTGTGGATCCAGCTATTAAGCAGGTGGGTGAGTGTCACTTTTTTGTACTCCACTTTTGTATCTGATTCAGAGATAACATTTTCACTTTTGACTGCTTTTAGAAGTTTCTCCATATTGTTACATACATACAGCCTCCATGTAATCATGGAGGCCGTGCTTTTCCTCTTCCACTGTCTGTTATACTTGTAATAAGCCATGACCTCCACTTCTGCGAGCTAAATACAGCCGGTTAATGTCACTTTTAGGATGAAATACATGGTGAATTGTCAATAATTTTTGTGTTTTCTTGTCCAGGGTCTCTAGTTCGTTGTTGGTCCAATCTATTACACCCACAGGGTATCTGATCAAGGGCACAGCCCAGGTATTAATGGCTCTGATCGTGTTTCCAGCATTCAACTTTGACTTTAGTATCTTGCGGACTCTTTTTAGGTACTGTTGCTGAGTCAATATCTTGACTCTGTTGCTTAGTACGACGTCCGCCTCAAGTATTCCCAGGTACTTGTAATGATCTCTGTTGCCAAGCGATTGGATAATATCTCCGATCACTAATTCAGTTCCTTCCACATTCTTGATTTTGCTGCGTTGGAGTGTTATTGTGGCGCATTTGTTCAGTCTGAATGTCATCTGGATGTTGGTGCTGAATGTACAGTGTTCAGTAGGCTATTTAACTCAGACTGGTTTTTTTTTTTCATATCGTCCATGTATAGAAGATTTCAACCATCTCTGAGTTGAGACGGTGTAGCCACATCTAGTTTTATTGAGGATCGTGGACAGAGGAATAAGTGCAATACTGAACAGCAAGGGAGACAACGAGTCTCCTTGGAAGATTCCCCTTCTGATTTTAACCCAGCTGATTTTAACCCTTCTGATTTCTCCCAGCTTTTGTCTATTTGTTGTTAAGATTGTTGTCCACGTTTTCATGCTCATTTCTACCACTTTTCTGATGTTGTTACTGACGCCGTAGATTTCCAAACAGGTATTAATCCAGCTATGTGGCAGTGAATCAGAAGCCTTTCTGTGGTCGATCCAAGCCATGCTCAGGCTGGTCTGTCGCCGCTTACAGTTTTTCAGGACCATTTTATCGATTAATGACTGGTCTTTTGTGCCACGTGATTTTTTAAAGTTCCCTTTCTGCTCCACTGGGTAGATGTTGTTTTATAACAAGTGTTCATATATAATGGAAGCCAGTATTTTGGTAAACAATTTGAAAGTCGTAGGTAAGCAGGTGATGGGGCGGTAATTACTGAGCTCATTGTCCTTATCGCCATCTTTCTTGATCAAAAAGGTCCTCCCCTTTGTTAGCAAGGTGTCAGTGTGTCCAGTTTGCAGAATAATATCCAGCTGTTTAGCAAGTCTGTGATGCAGGCTGATGCAGGTAAGTATGGGTTACAAGCCATGATGTGTTACGGGTTACAAGCCATGATGTGTATGCGCAACCTCCTGATTTTAGAAAAGGGCTATGTCGGAATGCCAGATGCAGGGGAGGGCACCAGGATGAGGTCTCTTGTTATCTGGTGTGCTCCCTGGGGCATTTGGTGGGCCGCTGTGAGATACAGGAAGCTGGACTAGATGGGCCTATGGCCTGATCCAGTGGGGCTGTTCTTATGTTCTTAAGTATACTGCAAAGGATGTGCCTTACAATATTAACCCCAACCCCTTGTTGTGGGCAAGTAAGCGATTGGCAGGGGACACTGAACATGCCTGTAACATTTAACTTTTCTGGATGGCATTATTCTAGAACAGCCTCTCAGAGCACCCACATGGCACACCTTAGCAAAGTACAGAGTAGGATCAAACAATGACATACAGTGAGGCAGACCTGCCTCAGGAGGTTCTATGCTGAAGAAACCACAACTACCATGATGCCTCATGATGTTCACTTGCATAATGCCCCTGAAAGATTCTGCACCGCTCACTGGAGCAGGATGAAGTACTGCTTTGGGAGTTGGACTTAGACCTAGAAGATCCAGGTTCAAAATCCCCACACAACCATGAAAGTTTCCAAGAGACCTTGGGCCAGTCACGATCTTTCAGGTCAGTCACCTACCTCACAGGGTTGTTGTAAGGACAAAAGGAGGGAAGGAACTATGTACTCCATCCTGAGCTCCTTGGAGGAAGGACAATATCAAAATGTGAAAAATAAATGAATAATTGTAAAACCTGATTTTTTAAAAAAATTCAGTCAACCACAGACTTTACATACCAGCCCTCACGTTGCCTAGAAAATCTTATAGTCACTATTGAATATGGAGGAGCAGGGTGGAACTTTTCACATGGGCAACTTGGATGAAAAGAGAGGAAAAGAAACAAAAAACTTCCGGACCAGTACAAGTATTTGGCTTGGAGATTCCAGGTCTTTTGGACAGGAACCCACCCTACAAGACTGACAACCAATGAGGAAGCAACGTGCCTGGCCTTGAACAGCTTCATGACATACTGGCCTCCTCTTATCCTCTTCTGTGATGCTGTGGCACATATAAGAGCCTTCCTCTTACACACCATTGGGAAGGCAGGCAGGATTTGAGATATATATATGTATAAGCTAAATAATTCTATACAGAAGCAAGTCACCTTTCCCTTACTCTCCAAATTAGGGTATCACCTTTTTCTTCTGATCATATTGCATATGGAGCAGAAAGCCAAGCAGCTCCTGATACTGAATTTAGCTAAGGACCCATTTGTGATGACAGCAGATGTTTTTCTTTTGTCTACCTACGTTTTGGACCAAGCCTATGCCAATTGCATGCCAAAGTTTCCACAGTCAGTCATTTAATCTTCTCTCGAAACGACAGCCCTAAAACATGAATCAGACTAGTTTGAGTGAGGCAAATAGATATACATTATGCATGTAATTTGGAAAGTCTTCCTTGGCAAGCTTCAGCCATCACTGCCTCAGGAAGAGCACTCTGCCAGGTGAATCTGATAGATTGCGGGTCTATGGGCCAAAAAATGATTTCTGTTTCAGAATATCATCTGCGCTATAGTGGTTTGTCATAATAGCAAGCAATATCATTTGTCAAAATATAAAAGGGAAAACAACAGCAATGACTGGGTTTGAGATAACATGTTCCCCTGTGAAACACTCCCTGCAAAAAATTTCCATGTTGAGGGGAAAGATTCCATCTCCCTTAATGAGGTGTTTTGTTTTGTTTTCTCATTTTTGCAAAAAGAGTATGCACACATGCAATCCCATCACCTGCCGCTTGAAGTAGCACAGTCCAAGAAAAGATTTACCACTTGATTCTGCAGAATGTATTGATTGAGCTTAAGTCTTGACGATCTTACATCCTCCATGGTTAAATTCTGCAAATTTATCACAGAGCTATTCTGTGCATACTTAACTGGAAGAACCAGGAAGTCCTGCAAAATCAACAGGGCTAAAGTAAGACTGAACAGACCCAATTTTTAATGTAACATCTCAAATTTGGGCTCTAATTCTCTCTCTCTCTCTCTCTCTCTCTCTCTCTCTCACACACACACACACACACACACACACACACACACACACACACACACACACGTATACACACGTATACACAAACTTATGGGCGGGTTGGAGTTAGATTTGGGATGTGGTAAAGAAACTGGGTAAGGGAGAGAGAGAGACCTGCTGAGATGTAATTGACAACATGTAGAATTCTTTCAACATTTGTTCTGTTGTGCAATTTTGGAAATAGATCAAAGAAATGACAGGCTGTATTATATGACATGATGCATTGTGTGTACTATATAATTTACCCTTACTAACTGGGCACCTTTCAAAGTGGTGTCCTCTTATATTTAGCAGAGAGAGAGAGAGAGAGAGAGAGAGAGAGAGAGAGAGAGAGAGCAACTGTCCCTCTTCACCCCAGCATGGTGTCTTTTCCAGTGGCTGTTGCTGGTGTCTCTTCTGTATAATTTTGATTGTAAGCCCTTTGGAGACAGGGAGCCATTTATTGATTTATTTTACTATGTCAACAGCTTTGCGAACTACTGTTGTTGAAAAGAGGTATATAAATATTCTTAATAATATTAATTGCTTCAACATCAATTATGCAGACATCACATACATCAACAGAAGAATATAAACAGATTTACAGATCATGGGATGAAAAATAAATTCCCCTTTCAGAAGAATTGGTATTATAAACAAACGGCACAATCCTATCAGTGCTAGCACTGGCAGAGCAAGCATGCGCACTGTTGCAAGTGTGCCATAAAACATGTTGCAACAGCGCACATGATTGTGGCATCCGTAGAAAGGCCTTCACCAGCTTGCCAGTGCCAACGGAGGATCAGCACATGCTAGAGCAAGTTATGAGGTGGGGGGAGGGCAGAACAGGACAGGGAGGGAGTGCAGTGGGGCAGTGGAAGGGTAGAGAAGAGGTGAATCAGGCCCAGGAGAAGGCAAGAATGGTGGCAGGGGCTACTGCCATAGCCTATCCCCTTTCCTGTGCCTGAAATCCCAGTATGAGACTGTTCAGACTTGCACCAGCAATTTTGCTGGCGCAGGTCCGCATTAAATAACATGATTTAATTTTGCTGGTGCAAATGTCCCCTTACCTTGCAGAGACCTCCAGTGACTTCTTTTCCCACACTAGATACAGGAAGGGATCATTTTGGCTCTGCTGCTTTGCAGCTCAGTAAGTTAATGGAATTGAGCTGTTGGTGACATAACTAACTATGAAACTTGCTATTATATGTATAAAAGAGAAGGAAGATAACAGGAAATTAAACTTTAAATTTGTGACCTTTCATCAGAAATTGGAATAAGTTTCAAGACAATGTAAACGCTTATAATCTGCTGCCTATACTCTGATATATTTTGTTCAGTTAAGAATAATTGTATGTAAATGTTATTCATAAGTATGCTTCTGGAACTGAACAGATGACTAGGCATTATTGGGTGAAAATATGTCTGCCTAAAGACTGCAAGGCTGCTTTTAAATAGTTTCTTCAGTAAAATATCAACTAAAGCTAAGTGGCCTCCTGCATGTTTATTCAGGAGAGACTTGCAACAAAATAAAATCAGAAGTCCTCCTAAGTAAATAGTTCTTTGGTCTGTTGTGCAATTTAATCAGAAAAGGCCAATTTTAAGTGGCAGGGCTGAGCTGAGGACCCACTTTATTTTGGGGTGATTTTGGTTCTAATATATTCTTGTAATAAGGAAGGCAACAACAACAACAACAAAAGATGGCTTTTCTTTGCAACGGTAACTCTTCATTTCTGGCAATCTCCTTCAATATACCAAAACTGCTTTGACTGTATATTGAGGTTTTAGTAATCTGTCAAGTCATATACATGTAGGTTGAGATCCTATGCACACTTTGCTAGAAGGAGGCACACACAGTCTTGCTTTGAATATATACCCCCACCTTGCACTGTTGTTCGGTGCATTATTGATTAATCTGTGTACAAGGTGGTAGCAATTACTACATTGCAATTATTAAATAACATTTATTTGGTTCCCAGCTATAGAGAAAGGTATTAATTTATAAAATGAAAATGCTGGGTTCCTTGCTAATTGCTTATTACAGAGTTTAACTCTGCAAGATCATCATCATTTCATTTAGTGCCGTTCTATACTATGTTTCAACCTTGTTTTCTGAGCCTTTCGGTGCATTCTATTTGAAATGAATTTCCAATATCAATTAAACAGACACACATACAAATAAAGCATTGATGGTCCCAAGGCAAACAGTGTATATTTTTTTAAATTAAAAATAAGCTTCAACGCACCAACATTTTCAAACATGGAATTTCCTGAGCAGTGTGAAAGATCACGAGCTATATTCCCTCCTTTTTCTCCTCCTCTGCTCCTGTTAGCGATGAGTCATCATCTTTTCTTCCACCCACCCACTGCCTATTTTTCTTCCTTTGAATTCGTTGGGAAAATAGTTGAGAGACAAGCTGAGATGAAAATTTTCCACTTTGAAAACATGTTTGAAAATTAACTCATTCTCTGTGTAACTATAGGAATATGTGCACATCCTTTTCTTGAACATCTTATGCCAGAAAGATGTCTATGATGAAATGGAATTTGTTCTTCCATGTTATCTCTTTTACCATTAGTGCTTTTTCTAGTATGTGTAACACAGGTCTCTGCCTTAGAGTCAATGTTTCCCAGCTTCTAGCCACCTTTTCCCAAGGGCAAGGGCCAGAATGATCCCAGCAGAAAGAAGGTGCCACAGATCCATGGGCACCACATGGTCCTGAGGATCCATGCTGTGATGCTGTACATTCAGCAGCCAGAAAACCACGACAGAGGTTTGCAGTGAGTCCCACATTAATAGGGAGATGAACAGGTAAACCCAGGGGCTCTTTCAGTGTAAGTGTTTTGTACTGGCAAGTACCCAAGCAGGCATGGAGAAGGGAGGTAAAATGACAAGGAGAAGATGGGAGCGCTAGAAAATGGTGTAAGAAGCTGCCTTATAGTGTTCTAATGTCCATCTACCATAGTCCTAACTTCTCTGAAATTGCACAGGAATTTGCCAGTTTTTCTATCAAGTGTTGTTTCCTTCCCATTCTTGCCCCATGAGCTTTGATCAGTATCTTTAATCAGAAACTGAATGTGGTTTCTTCAAACATGCATGTGCCTTATAACTGAGCAATAACCCCTGCTTCTGGCCTTCCCCACATCCAAGAGCACAACCAGAAGTTTGGGATGCCTGGGCATGCAGAGATGGAAGGCAGGAGCCTGGTCTCTTGGCAATTACAAGAGGCATCGCAATAGTAGTACCACAGGCTGCATGATATAGGTTGACATGTTGTGATTAATACAACAGATATCTAGGGTCACAATTCTATTCATGTCTATTCAGAAGTAAGTCCTATCATGTTCAATAAGGCTTACTCCCAGGAAAGCGTGGATAAGACCTCAGCCTAGGTTAGTAAATATTTGTTTCCGTTCATATGCAGCCCTTCTTGTTGGCATCCTTCAGTCTCAGAAGACTGTGGTATCGCGCTCTGAATAGTGTTCTGGAACAGAGTGTCCTCTCCAGTGCGCGAAGCCTGGGTAAAGTAGATATGGAGGATAGACTGTTACCCATGCAGCAAATCCCCGCTCTCCACATCGCTGAAATGGTCCAATGGGAAGGCAGAAGCCAGTACGGTTGGTTCCAGCGGCGTCGCAGGAGTTGCCAGAACGTGACTGTGTTCAGCCATGAACTGCCTCAGGGACTCTGGCTCTGGATTTTGCCTCGAGGTTGACTCCTGAAGCCTTTTCCATAACTGGATGTAGCCACAAGGCAGTGGAGGTTTGGGATCAGAGTTTTCCTTCTCTCAGATGAGCTGCCTTCCCAGGTTGACGAGTCCCATCTACCCGGTGGCTGTTTAGTTGTCATGCAGCCCTTACTCCATGGAATTCAAGGCAGCATGCACAGTTCTTCCCCCTTCATTTTATCCATATCCTCACAACTAAGGATGCAGTTGAGGGGAGCAAAGCTCCAGAACTTTTCGCACTGCATAAGCAGTGATGTCATCAGCAGGAGTGCTCAAGTGTTGTCTTGGAAACTTCCCCCCCCCCCAAAGAACCTGAGGTGAGAAGTATCAGACTCAGCAGGAAGAAAACTGAGAAATTTGCCTAGGGGCATATGTTTATATAAAGCATTGTCCTTCCCAAGGCTGCTCATGTTACATTAAGGTTACAATCCTATGCAAATTCACTTGGAAATGAGCCCTAATGAGCACAAAAGATTTGCTTGCATATCCTAGAACTCTAACTCTTTTAGATTTAGATTTAGCTCTATCCTACAACTCTATCCTAGATCTTTTTTAGATTTGTCCAGAATATTTTGTAATCCAATTTTTTCAATGTTTATACATTTGTTTTCAACTGTTGCAATTCACTCCAAAGGTTTGGAATAAATGAGCTGGCCCTTTAAACGTTGCGAAGTAGGAATAAGGGGCAAGAGAAGAAAACATACCAATGAAGACATTTAAAGTTGATTTGGTTGGTTGCCAGCCTTGGTTGGGCATCACTATGTTGGGCATCATGATAATCTCCTGCACGTTAAAATTTACCGGTGCACTGCTGCTTGTATAACAAATTTGTGGTTAGAATGAAAGGTGATGACTAGCCCAAGGTCACCCAGTCATGGCAGTGTGGAAGATCTGAACCTGGGTCTCCCTAATCACAATACTTTACTGGTCCTCTAAATAGCATAGATTAGGGTTAGAATGAGGTGGCAGTCAGAGATACGGAATTGCAGTAGCCAAACTGATGGAGGCATATAAGCATGGAAGAGCCATGTTAAAAATTCAAGGGTTTTCTTCCCCCCCTTCCCCACCCTGGTTTCATTCATCCTTTATTTCAATTTAGTATTAACCTCACTCCCCAAAGGAAACTAAAGCAATTATCAAAGCGGAGAGTGATGAGATGCTTGAGCAAAAGATCAATATGTGTGCTTGGCTGCCCTGAATGGCAACTTCAGAATAAGAGATGGACAGCATGGGAGACACGTAGATTTAATCAAGATGCACAGGGACCCAAGGAGTGTGTTATTCCTCTTCCCATCCCTCTCCAAGGAAAAGGGTGGTTTTGATCTAGACCATCTCTTACTGCAGAGGTGAAGGCAGCTTAGAGAGGATTTTGCTAATGATCAAAAGACTGGTGGAATGTGCAAGTGGATTGTATTGGTCTACTGATAGTTCATACTGCAGAATACAGAAGGACGTTTTGAAGACAAGTCCGCCTTATGTAGCGATACATAAATGTAGAATATTTTTCTCTGCAGGTTTTGTGTTTGTCTGCAAAGTGAAGTTGCCACTGGAGACTGGGCATTGGTGAGGACTGCATATCAGTTACACAGACGGTGCTTGCTCTGTTAATCTTGTTTTGCCTCTGGTGGGTGGCAGCAAGTGGGCACCAGTGAGGGTGCTGCTATGTGAAGATGCTGGCAACTGTTACCCTGCACATGCCTGATCTTGTCTGATCTTGGAAGCTAAGCAGGGTCAGGCCTGGTTAGTACTTGGATGGGAGACCGCCTGGGAATACCGGGTGCTGTAGGCTTATACCATAGTCTTTCGAGACTGAAGGTTGCCAACCATTTGTCATTGTGGGGGCTCACAAGAGAACAAGCTCCAGCAGCATTGGCACCCGGTTGGGCCTTGGAGACATGGCAGGGTTGCCAAATGTGGCCTGCCTCGAAATCAGTTGTTGCCACCAATTTGGAAGCTATTGTAGCAGGGGGGCCCTTCCTCAAGTCCTCTTGGTGCTTCTAACTGAGAAAGCTTTATGTCAGAGGCAGGCCTGTGGTTGAGGCTGCAGACAGTCCTTTTCTACCATAAAGGGCTGATGGCACATAAAGGGCTGATCCTCCACTATTAAAGGGCCAGAATGCAGGCAGCTGGTGGCTCTCGCACTGCTGTAAAATGACATTCTGAGTTGCTTTTAGTCATAGGAAACATTTGTCTTACTATTATTATTTTATTATTATTGACCTTTGCCCATCACATGGTAAACTACCATAGAACAACGCTACACACATTCATGACAAAACACACAAAAAGAAAAACAAATAGATGCAAACGTATCTCCTGATCTGTGAATATTATGCACGTACTGCAGTTAAGCATTTCTCTGCTACAGACACCATATTTCTCCTACTGATGGCATCTTAGCACATGGCTGCTGTTTATCCATTTAATTGTTGCCATACTTTGAACAGCGATTCTTTTTTCCAATGGCTCTTCTGTTTGACTTTTCCAGACGCTGGCATATGTTATTTTAACTGTTACTATAGATTTAATACCAGCTCAGGCAAATGCCTTAGCACTTCAGATTCTGTGAAATTTAATAGATACCATAGAGGATCATAATTAGCTGTATATCATTTCTTGAATTACATCAATTACCATTTTCCAGTATTGGGATGAGCAGGACTACTTGTTCCCTGTGGAAGATAGATGTGTCTCTCCATCAGAAATTCCATATGCTGGCGTAGCTAGAGGGGGGTGGGGCACTAAGTTTTGCAGGGAGCCTCCCCGCAGTGTGCAAGTGGCCCCTCCCCCTCCCCTTGGGAGCCATTTGCCTCATTCCCCCCCAAATGGCTCCCAAGGGGAGGGGCCGCATGTACACTGTGGGGAGGCTCCCTGCAAAACTTAGTGCCCCGCTCCCCCCAGCTACACCAGTGATTCCATACATGGAGGCAGTCTGCTATGAAAACAGACCCCTTGTCATGCCAAAAGTCTTACTGCTGCTACCAGTCGCAATGAAAGGACAACCCTAAACTAGGTATAATGCAAAGGGACCCTATACTCTCACTAGGACCCAATCCAGAGCCCCGCATGCCAGCTTCCCACTGTAAGGTACATTTGCAAGCCCTTACTACAGGCCAAGCTCCAGAGTCTCAACCACTGGTTGGCTGAGAGGTGAGTGGAAGCGTGGGGGGAGGCAGGGGGAGATGTTCTGGGGTGGGGGGAGGCGAGGGGAAGGTGGGGAGAGGTTGGGGAGGAGGCATGGTCGAGGGAGGAAGTGAGGCAGGAGAGGGGGCGGAACCGGCGGAGTGTCGGGCTACTCAAGAGCTGCCACAGAATCAAGTAGCCCCCATTGTGAGGCCACTCCCCTTACTCAGGGGAAGAGGTCAAAAGTCCCCTTCTCCTGAGGAGATTGCAGCAGCTGCCCGGGGCACACAAGATCCCACGGTAGCTATTTTGACACCATGGCAACTCCGTGCTCTGGGCAGCTCAGGATTGGGCTATGAGGCTGCAATCCTATACACACCTCCTTGGGAGTAAGCCCCATTGAATACAGTGGGATTTACTTCTGAATAGACAAGCATAGTCTTGGGTTCTTACACACTTGAGAAGAGGTGTTCCAAAACACTCTCTCTCTCTCTCTCTCTCTCTCTCTCTCTCTCTCTCTCTCTCTGCCCACACGCACATGCACTAACATTATTCATATTCCTGTTTATCATGTGTTCATTTCTATGCCTTTTGTGTTCTGACAATGCATGTGTGTGCTCCATGTTTCATTCTGCTAATATTGATGTTCCTTTTCATAAGACTGAAGATCTGATTCATGAAATGTGCCCAAAAAAATCTAATTTTGGTCCAAGTATTTTCTATTTGGGATCTTCTAGTCTGACTCCTGGTGTAAGAAATCTACCATGTCATCAGAATGTTTCTCCTTAAATACATTATTTTTTCTGTTATCTAATTATATTTGACAGTGGTTATAACAACTAGCATTCTCGTACTTACACAACTTGACCTTTGGATAATGTTGTCAGACCTCATATTTGTATAATTTTCTTGGCAAAGTGGCATGCCGCACAAAGTAAGAATAAACTGAGTTAAATTGCCTTTGGGCCCAATCCTAATGGGGCTTTCAATATGTCGTAAAGGCATGTACGACAGCATTCGTGCCTTTACGACATTGCAAACAGCATAATGCCAGTAGCCATTTTGGGGATGTAACTTCAACCCCCTCCCCTTGGGAGCCATTCGCCTCATTTTGCCCCCCCCCCGCCCAAATGGCTCCCAAGGGGAGGGGCCGCATGTATGTTTGACAACATGCGGGCAACAGTTCTGAGCTGTCTTTGACAGATCAGGAGAGAGATCTTGGGGTGGTGGTGGACAGGTCGATGAAAGTGTCGACCCAATGTGTGGCGGCAGTGAAGAAGGCCAATTCTATGCTTGGGATCATTAGGAAGGGTATTGAGAACAAAATGGCTAATATTATAATGCCGTTGTGCAAATCGATAAGGCCAGACCTGGAGTATTGTGTCCAGTTCTGGTCGCTGCATCTCAAAAAGGACATCGTGGAAATGGAAAAGGTGCAAAAGAGGGCAACTAAGGGCCCAATCCTATCCACTTTTCTAGGACCGGTGTAGCCATGCCAGTGGGGCATGCAGTGCATCCTGTGGTGGGGAGGCAGTCAGAGAGGCCTCCTCAAGGTATGGGAATATTTGTTCCCTTACCTCAGGGCTGCATTTCGGTTGCCACCAGTGCTGGAAAGTTGGATAGAATTGGTCCCCAAAATGATTACTGGACTGGGGCACCTTCCTTATGTGGAAAGGCTATGGCGTTTGGGCCTTTTCAGCCTAGAAAAGAGGCGCCTGAGGGGGGACAATATTGAGACATACAAAATTATGCTTGGAAAGGATAGAGTGGATGGAGAGATGCTCTTTACACTCTCACATAACACCAGAACCAGGGGACATCCACTAAAATTGAGTGTTGGGAGAGTCAGGACAGACAAAAGAAAATATTTCTTTACTCAGCGTGTGGTTGGTCTGTGGAACTCCTTGCCACAGCATATGGTGATGGCATCTGGCCTAGATGCCTTTAAAAGGGGATTAGACAAATTTCTGTAGGAAAAATCCATTATGGTTACAAGCCATGATGTGTATGTGTAACCTCCTGATTTTAGAAATGGGCTTTGTCAGAATGCCAGATGCAAGGGAGGGCACCAGGATGAGGTCTGTTGTTATCTGGTGTGCTCCCTGGGGCATTTGGTGGGCCACTGTGAGATACAGGAAGCTGGACTAGATGGGCCTGTGGCCTGATCCAGTGGGGCTGTTCTCATGTTCTTATGTTATGCAGTGGCCCGGGCATGCTGCCACAGAGGGTGACCTACACTGAGGCAGGCACACCATTGTGGGAAGTGGCAATAAATGGGGAGGTAGAACTGAGGAGGAAAGGAGTAGATCCTGATGACACCAGCATGTGCCAGGATCCAATCTCTGTTCCCTCATTCACTCTCTCTTACTCTGCTTGGTTATCTGCCAGCAAAATGGCTGGATCAGATCCAAGGAGATGCATTGGGGCAGCAGAGGCTTATCCCAAGTCATGGAGGCCTCCAGGACTATTCTCCCCCCCCCCACCTCGCAAGATGCAGCAAGGGGAGGTTTAGTTGGTATTGGACTGTTAATTTACTATAATCTTGTGAACATTCCTCTATTAAATTTGTATCTACAAGGGCAAACATGCCTCCATCACATTATGAAACTGTTTCCTGACATTCACAAACAGCTCTGAGTCTCTTTTAGGCCTAGGCCTGCCTTGCCCTATGCCTTTGAGAACCTCTAAACTTTAGGATGAGCTATCTCTTCCTGTCCTTTGATGGGAAATCCCATATGTAAAATCTTCAGTAAGGAGCCATCTCCACCATCTTGGCCTATTCTACCTTTGTATGACATCTTGTGCCCTTGAGCAAGTTCCCAGTAGAATTTTTGTATAATTATAGAGCTAAGTATACTATAAATACACTTTAAGGCTGGAAATAGTGATGGCTATGCTCACTGTTTTCAAGGCCGGACCCTCTGCTTTGCTATTGGTTTCTAATAATTATCAAGTAAGTTATAAACACGCGCCTATTTAGAGCAAGCATGAAACTCAGAAACCACATTTTGCTTTTTGTTTCATTGACTGCAACTATATGTCTCTTTGTTCCAGACAAAAAGGAAAAATAAATGTAGAAATGAGCTTATTCCCACGGAATACCTTCATGTTTGAATGCAAAACTTTTAACTGTTTTCTTACACTTGCGTGTTTTCTCACGGAATAAGCCAAGGACCATTTTCACTTTTTATTTTGTCCCGAATCTTCCATGGAGGCTTTGAATTTATGGTTGCTAAACTCATGTGATTGTCTATCTCTGAATTTGGAGGTGTCAAAGGATGTGAGAAGACACCTTAGACTGCCCTTCCGAGGAGCCATCCTTCACCGCGGTTTATCCTCTCCTTGTTTTAGTTTTAAAAGGCAACCATCTCTACCTCCTGCTTGTGGAAGGATATTTCCGCTACTTTTCAGAAATGTTCAGGGACATGGGCTTTTGGAGGGGCCCTGAGGCATTGCAAGAACAGAAATTGAACAATGGAGACCTCAGATGATCAGAGCACAGAGGATTCAGCAACTGAGGAACAGGCAGAAATTGCAGCACCCCTGAGTTTTTCCCTCAAGAATCTCCAGGACAGAGAGATTGAATGGGATTTGTGCTTGAAGAAGGCAGCAGCCAACCAGGAGTGAGCACTGGACAATATGACCACCAGGCTTGAGGTTTTGGTGACACAACATCCCGGGATTTATGGATCCCCATTACGACTGTTGACACTCAGCATATATTGATTTCCTTCATTGGGAGTCAGGCTGCTGTAATGGAGGATTACCTGTTCAGGCATGAACCGCCACAATCTGGGGGGATGGGGGGAGGCACTAGGAGATCACATCATTGAGGGGCCACATGATCCCCTTTCTGTGAACCCATTTGCCAGCCATTGACTGTGTGCATTTGTGAATAGCTGTTGTAATCATCTGTTATCACGTGTTTTGTGCTCATTTGTAATTATGTGTTCTGGCATTGGAATGCAGTTACGCTGTTTAAGATTTAATTTTGGAATGTTTATTAACAAGTAACTTAAAACTTTAAATTGTTTTAAAATTAAACGCTTGCTTGTTAAAAAAAAAACCTATCTTTTTATCAAAGCCACTGATTCAACCTTTACTGTGGAAGTACCTGCAAAGAGTATCTCTGAACTTTTTTTGGATAGAAATTGCATGGATCCAGCAGCACAGCCCACCTTGCCAGGTTGTTGGGATGTGCTAATTTTCATCCTTAACTGTGCAGAACAGTGCCCTCAATGTGTACACCAGTGGCATTACCAGAGTGGTACAGGGGAGCGACCACACTGGGTGACATGCATGGGGGGGGTGACACCACTACTGGCTAAAATTTTTAAAATCTTGGTATATTCGAATAATACCATCATGTTATATATCAATCAATGTGTAATTTCACACAGAATGCAATGAAACAAACCACGTTGAAATAGCTCTAGTCTATCAAAAGTTATAGCCAAAAAACCAGCAGGGCAGGGCAGGGTGAGGCAATGATACATCACCACTGCCCATTGCCCACCGCCCACTGCCCGGGGCATTGCCCTGCCCCCTGCATGGGAGGTGGTCCATCATGGGGATAATATGCTGGCCTCCCGCACCTGGCTCATGCAAACTCTAGTGATGAAACTGGTGTACACACCAAGTATTATTACATTGCTATTTCTTTTCTGTTCACATTGGTTACTATTCAAGGGACAATATCAAATCACAAGTAAACAGAAAATGCCAAATATGAGTTAGCCAAGAACTCATTTATCCTGGGCAATTGTTGGTATTTTTACAATGCTGACAAGAGACAATTTATCTCCAACATAAGGTGCTAACGAATCATCTTAGTTTCCAAGTAATCATCTTTGAGTTTCCAAGTAAAATATCAGATGTCACAAGACTTTGGAGAAGAAAATAAAATACAGTACATTAACTCAATAATGAACTAGGCACAGGGGGGTTTTAATGTTCATTTTGTCACATTGCATTAAAATAAGATAAACATGGGCTAAAGCAAAAGAAATGACTGCTTGGAGGGGGGAAAAAGGTCTTTATAAAGTTGCCATGCCTCTGCATTTGTTTTTAGGTGTTTAAAATGCAATAAATAAAAACATTAGCTCATGGCTACTGCAATCAAAAGTCTTGTTTAAAATGCACTATCTTAAAGACAATGTGACAAGTTCCATTCAGATAAATGATTTTTTTTTTTTTTTGCATTACAGTTACCTATAAATGTTAGGTTAACCAGAGTTCTGTTGTCAAATGTGAAGAACACAAAAAACAGAACTATCTAAAAAATATAAAGCATGAAATATGCAGGAGAATGTTTCTTAATTAGTCATTTCTTTGACCTACACTGCAATCAACCTGCCCCATGAGTCATGGAAAACTTCTGAACTGATAATCAGCTTTGGGAATAATTGTAAAGTTATGAATTTTGCAGTTTAAACCCACAGATTCCTCACATGCATGCACTCAAATGTCAGAGATGCAGGATTAATCTCTTTTAGGTCACTGGCTGTATAATGATCCATCTGTTTGGTTGTATAACTCCATCCAACATGTAGTGAGGATATTTTGCTTTATCAGGATTTCCAGTTAATCAGTTGTAATCATTGTCTGTGCCCTGCTGCCATTTGGTTCTTCGTGCATTTTCGTACTGAAGGTGGCTTTTCAGCCTAATGGGTGGTAAAAATATGGGTGCAATCACTGGGAACAGTGATCCTTCTGTTGCTCCACAGTCCGTAAATATTATGCCTATGGGTATCCTGCATTGATGAGTTGGTGGAAGGCTTGATGCAGGTGAACATGCTGAAATTAAATCCAGACAAGGTGGAAGCCCATGTGATGAGGGGAACTGCTGATTCAGAAATCGTGTGCTCACCTGTTCTGGATGAGGTTGCATTCTCCTTGACAGACCAGGTTTGTACCTTGGAACTACTTTTAGATCCATTCTTGCTCCTGGATGTTCAGATGGCAATTGTGGCCCCAGGTGCTTTTATACAGCTTAGAGCTGATGTGCTGGTTGCATCCATTCCTATCTCATTCAGGTTGGCATGGATACCTTTGTCAATCCTATCCTTGAGATATGCTGGCATATCTCCACGTATGCCAGCAGCATAGCTAGAGGGCAAAATGGTAAGTACTGCAGGTGTTGCATGTGCTGTGTAAGCAGCCCCTCCCACACACCATTGGAGCTAATCCAGGCAGTGACAGCAACACGCAGGCACTTGCTGAACCAAACAGTGTCTCCTGTGCATTTCTGTTGCTGCCTAGAATAGCTCCGATGGCAAACGGGAGGGGCGACTTACATAACGCATTGCGGCCACTGCAGCAGCTACTGTTATGCCTCCTCTAGCTATGCTACTGAGATATGCTGGTGCCTTGACAGCCCCACCAATGTAGAAGCCCACCTGCCAATAGATGCACCATGGACATTGGCGCAACACAGGAAAAATTCTGATATCATTCGGATGCAGGTACAACTCTGCCAGAGAAGAGGCCAAAACAGGGGACATGATGGGGGAGAGATGTTCAAGGGATGTGGAAGGGACAGGGTGAACTGGATATATACCATATCCTAGCACCTTTGCTCAGTTCACTGTGATGGCGCTTACCTGATTGCCAGTGTTGGTTTGCTACACCCCTGCTGTACCAGCTGCAATGATTAGCAGGTGGATGAAGCAATTGGGTCCTGGCACATTCCTGGAGGGGGAGCAAAATACTAAGTTTTGCAGTCACTTGAATGTCGGTGTAAAGCAGCCCCTCCCCCTCCCCTGCAGAGCCATTTGTGCCTGTGAAAGCAGCAAAACAGTGTTTTGCCACCCCCCCCACCTCACCAGTGGTCCTTGCTTAGCATATCAATGATACATGTCACATGGATGACATGTTGACTTCATGGTGATGACACATGGATGTCACATGGAAGACATAGCAGCTTCATGGCAGGACACAGGCAGGTGTCCTGTGGATGACATGCTAATGTCACAGCAATGATGCAGTACTATCAGGATGCCACTTCATGGATAACAGGCAATGGCTGCAATGCTATACACATTTTCCTGGGAATAAGATCCATTGTAAACAATGGGACTTATTTCTGAGTAAGCAAGCATAGAATTGTGTTGTATGTTACTGAGAAGGGCTGTGAGCTGATGCGCAGGGCTCTGGATCAGTCCTTTAATCTGGTTGAACCCATGGGACTTACTTCTGAGAAGACCTGCATAAGATTGTGCTGCAAATAGTCTGGGACCAAAGTACAAGAGCCTGTACCTTAAAGTCTTCTGGGTTATCTCATACCTTAAGTCAGGGATGGCCAACCCACAGCACACCACATGCCACTTTTTATGTAGAGAATCCTGAATGTACCACACTCCACCTTAATGCCACTTTCAGTGATCCACAGTACTTTCCACAGTAGCTCCACAGTGATCCACTTTCACTTTCCACAGTAGTTAAATGGAACCTCCAAGTTCAAGGGCATGGAGTGAAATGAGTCCTGCTGGGCTAGACTAGAAGTCCATGTATCTTTGAGTGCCAGAAGGTACAGAGCAAGAAATATGGGCATGCTGTTGTCTATTTGGAGCTTTCCAAAGACATCTAGTGGGCTGGCTGGGGATGAGGCCAGAAAGTTGGTGTGCATGGACTTTTAGTCCAGCCCAGCAGGACTCATTTCATTCCATATAAGGTTCATTACCCTTCTGCACAACCCAGCCCCCTTCTGCCTGTTCATCTTCTCATCCTCAAAAATTTTCTTAGTCAAGATCTCTTTGAAGATTATTTTCCTGAAGATGGTATCTCCTCCACCTGGGCCATCAGCGCTTTGCTTATCTCATTGGCCATCTCTGCACTCACTAGCAACCACTCTATTGGCTTTCTCTCCTGTCCATTCTTTTCCTGATTTATCCCCATTTTCCAACCAGAGCAAATAAAGCAGAATAGACATGCACTCATTGCAGTATTAGAAACTTGGGGGAATTATGTGTAAGAAGTAGCAAAGAAATCAAGCAAACCATAAACAGTGGTGATGCTTTTTTTTATTTAAATGCTTTTCAAAAATATATGGCGACTTTCTGTGTGCCACTTAGAATGCCCAATGCCATTGGAGGTGCTTCTTGTGAGGACACACAAACAGCTTTATCTCTGATGGTCTGCTCCCAGGGGAATTCCCTCCCACAGGAGACTCATTATGCTCCCTCCCTCTTATCTTTTTTCAGAGGAGATTGAAAACATCTAGGTGTCTGGCCTAATTGGACAGATTTCTAGAAGAAAGTCCATCACAGGTTACAAGCTGTGATGGGTATGTGCAAATTCATCTTAGAAATAAGCTACCTCAGAATGCCTGGTGCAAGAGGGTTGCGAAAGGTATCTTGTCTTGTGTGCTTCCTGAGAGCTGGTAGGCCACTATGAGATACAGAAAGCTGGATGAGATGGACCTTTGACCTGATCCAGCAGGGCTCATAGACTTATCTCTTTCAGCTGGCCTTTCCCAATTGGTCTTGATCTTGGATAAGGTCATGTTTTCATCACATGCCTTTGGTTGACTTCTAATAGGTAATATGTTCAATTAGCTTTTGTGTTATGCTTGTTATTATATTGTAATTGTGAGTTGCCATGAATCAGTTGCCATGAATCATGAGAAAGGCAGGATATAAAACCTTTAAAGTAGGATGAAATAAGAATCAGACAATCTGTAAAACTCTGAAAATCTCTCACACATGATTTCCCTTCTTATCCTGACCTTTTGTGTCTGTCGTGTGTGGAGGCCAAGATCTTTTATCATCAGTGTGCAAATTTTCTCTATTTTCTAAGAGAAAAAAAAAATTGTGGAAAACTGAAGTCTCCTGCCCCATCTCTTTCTTTCAAACTTTACAGACCAAAGCTTTATTTCAAGATTGTAGGTACAATGTTAAAGCACTTACTTGAGGGTACAGAGTGGATTCAAATACCCTGGAAGTACAGAGAAAATATATGATGTAGGTCAAAACATGCCCGCACAGAAAATAAAGACTCCAATTGTTCTTCTGCTTTAAGAGGCAATATCTGCCATAGTCCCGATTTCAATTTTATGAGATGCACACATGTGACTTCTGAGCATAACCATCTGAAGTAAACAAAAGAGTGAAATGGACTGATCGGCTTGTTGGAGTATCAGGTGTGAGAGGTAGATCCAAAGAGATGAACAGCCAGAACCTGGTGAGATGACACTGCTGCTATGCAGAATATTCAGAAACTGGCAGAGGCTGCAGTCCTAAGCAGACTTTCATGGGTGTGAGTCCTACAGCACACAGAGGGACTTACCTCTGAGTAGATATGCCCAGGATTGGGCTAAAAAACTGCTGCTTCCTCCTTCTTAGATAACACATGAATCTGTTCGTTAGCAATGACATGGTGAATGCAATAATGTCACAACACTGTGTAGACAATCGTAGTTGTGTGTTATGTGGAGACACCAGAGCAGCTATGTACTGGATTTGGGGTGGGGAAATCAACTCCAAACCTGTGAAAATGTGAGTAGTTTCAGGCATGTACACCTAAGAGGTGTACCTGAGGTAAACATGGGCTTGCTGTTACCTGTCAGTCTGTGAACAATCCCCAGCTGTTCACTGGACTGCTAAATTGCCACATAAGCCTATAGGGTAGAGCTGTCACTGCTCAGGCTTCATTTTGTTGAAATGAGATCACCCCTACACACACACACAGAGAGAGAGAGAGAGAGAGAGAGAGAGAGAGAGAGATGCAGCCATCACCACAGCCAGAGGTTATGGTA
Organism: Tiliqua scincoides; assembly: GCF_035046505.1. Taxonomy (NCBI): domain Eukaryota; kingdom Metazoa; phylum Chordata; class Lepidosauria; order Squamata; family Scincidae; genus Tiliqua; species Tiliqua scincoides. The sequence goes on along the minus strand of NC_089822.1, from coordinate 170,208,812 downwards.
TTTTGCCAACTATTCAGACTTCTCAGGAATAGCCTAGAAACAGAAAGGGCTGTGTGGAAGAAAGATATGCTAAGAGTCAAGGATGCTGTGTAAGCCAATTGTTCCAGGCTTCTACTTAGCAGATAGGTACACAGATACATGTGTACAACAGTTCATGGGTAGCTAACTGCTGCACATGCATCTTTTGGTCAGAGCCCATTAGGTTTCAGGAGAAAAAAGAAAGAAAGAAAGATTAATGAAAGGCAATTTGGAAAAACCCAAATTAGTTTTTAAAATGTCATGATTCTAAAGATGGCCACAATTTGGAAAAACATGACTCATTATATCTGAATATGTATGATACGATTTAAAGTAGTAATTTTTCCTCCAGCTGAAATAATTAAAAGCCTATATGGCACTTGCTCCCTGTAAACTATTTTTTCCCCTTAGAATTCAGAAAAGAAAACTGGGGCATGTGAGCGATGAGGGGAAATGTAGTCAACTGTCTGCAGATAATATAACCCATTTTTCTTAGAACTGTAAGCTAGGTCTTAATTATAGAAAATAAATGCCTTATTTACTAATCCTTCCAGTCTCCTCTAATTTGTTACTTTATCACACTACGAATAATTAAGTTCTGTCAAAACATTCCATCGGTTAATCCTCCAGCAAATTCATTAAATATATATGTGTAAGGAACATAAGCCTTTTTGTTTCTGGGAAGCTGCTGCTCAAACAAGCAGAGCTGTGTTTGTGCTGGTATGTAGAAACATTTCATCTGTTCCAGGGACATATCGATGCAATGATTAAGAAACCGGCGAATCAGTCCAGGGACTCCAAAATGCCCTCTACCGATAACCTTCTGTAATTCCAGCCTAGTTCTCTTGCAATGGTAGCAGCCCAACCTGCATCTGAAATTACCATTTCTGATTGGATATGGAGGTTCACAAGATGTTCCTCCACATGTGAACGTCTGTGCATATAGATAAGTAACATATCAGGAAGATGGCTAATCTAGTTCTCCCAGACATATTGTTTTCAGTGCAGAGGGACATTTTGGGATGGCAGAGCATTGGATCATAATGCTCACCTGCAAGCGGTGCACCTTGTGCACAAGTTTACTTCCATGGACAACATTGGTATCTTCATGTGAACAATTAAAGAGCATCAGGACCCTATGGACTGATAACTGGAAGGTATATGCCTTTGCTCTGAATCCATACCAACATTGGTAGTAATAACATCAAGAAGAAAAAGATGAAGAAGGTGAAGAGGAAGACGCGGTCATTGTCATTCTGTTGCTTAGTGGTCAAATGCATAAGAATGTAAGGTTAGTCTCCTAAGAAATGGAAAATCAATAATGTGTGGTTTCAATATGCTTCCCTCATTCCCCTCAAGACTCTGTCATTGCAGAGGACATCCCTGAATTTTTCTACCCTGATTTTTAAACTTCTCACCATGTTCCTTTCTCATTAGTTCTCCCTGAAATTGTGCCTCATGGCTACCAAAGTCCTCTGTGATGTTCTAAACTTGCTTTAGTTCTTAACCAACTCTTTTGGTACTTTCAGACCAGTATGGAAAAGGCAGGGAGAGGGAGGGGGGGAAGCTGAAATGGTAGCATGTACTAGCCTGTCTCAGAAGGTTGGGAGGCTTCAGCCACCTCTTTCCCAAAGATGTTTAGGCCCAACCCTAACTTTCCAGTGCCAATGCAGTCATGCCAATGGGGTACACACTGCATTCTATCATGGAGGGGAGCAGTCACAAAGTTCTCCTCAAAGTAAGGGAACATCTATTCCCTTGCCTTGGGGCTGCATTGCAGCTGCATAAGCTCTGCAAAGTTGGTTAGGATTGAGCTGCTACACTCTGAAAACACCCACATTTCCTTAATTAAACATCACACACTTTCACACAAGCTCTGCTTCTTTTCTACCAATTTGGGAGCTAACTTGTGTTTCATAATACTTCTGTTTCATAAAACATACATCTCTAGTTCCTCATAGCCCCACAGAACAGACGTTCCATCTCCATCTGAGGAGTGCAAAAGCCCACAACACAGTTCTCCACAGAGTAGTTCTACTTTTCATTGTTTTTGAAAAATGGTATGATTGACAGGATTCACTGCATTGCTAATGACAGGAATTCCTAATTAACAGCTGAGTCCTACTTCCCTAAAGGCAATTCTGTCTCAAGGGTTGCCTCTTTTAGGGATGAATATTTTAATGTCAATTTCTCTGCTACCTGTTCCCAACAAAGATAACCCATTGCTCTGACACAAATTTTTCAGAAATTTGTGGAAGACAGAGTTCCACTGGGTGGCAGTGTGACAGATCAGTGGAGATGACAGAAAGGCGCTGTTCACCGACTTTAGACCTGTCCTAGAAGTGCAGCTACGTAAAAAGATTGCTGATATACTCGTGTTTGTGATGAACATTATTTTTTTAGCAGGTGCCTCCGTAATAATGCACGTCCCTAATCTTGTGAATTGCCCATGTCATACAGCTGTACTCTGTAAAGAGATCAGGTGATTATTTTTTGTGCATACAGTCCTAATAAAAATGTAATCAAAAGCTATAAATGGGAGAACAAAGGCACCATTTCTAATCAAGATAAATGAAATTCCACTAAAGTGTGGTGTTTTGTTTTTTTTTAATGTTCTGTCGTGAACCTTCGAAAGAATACAAGAAAAAAGAGAGAGAGAGAGGCAAGCTTATAACTCCGGTCACTATGGAAACTAAAGACCAGTGAGGATAGAGCCGAAGGAGAGAACTTTTGGGGAAGAAGCTTGCCAATTGCAAACCCCGGGCATTCTTAATACTGTACAGTGCATTTGAAAACCTTTCTTAGAGATGTAGGTATAGATTGCTTATTAGTATTTTTTTATACCTTTACATTTCCTGATGCTATTGGAGGTTACATAGCGCTAATATAGGCACAATTTGATTACTTTGCATCTAACTTCACAGAACCTTCTAGTAGTCCAGCAGATTATTATAGGCTGTGGCAAGCAACTGCTCCAACTGATTTGACAGCCAAGGAACAAGTAGTAGTTTATTCGTTTAGGTCTTGAATGTTATCTTTTTATGGTCGATTAAGTAGTATAATGATCAACAAAAAGTGATTGACAACCATCATTGCCCCTGTACCCCCCCAGAAACGCATGAGACAGGGTTGTGGATTAAAACTGGATCCCAGTTTTCGGTTTATTCACAGTTTATTCAGTCAATGCCAATTAACACTGTGCAATCAAAGTCCTGCAGTGGGTCCTAACTCCCAAACACGCTTTACTCCAAGGCACCTAAGCTGGAGAAGACAGCATGCAATGTTGATTCTCCCTCCAAGCATTTCCATCCAGACTCAAAGCTTGGAAACCTTCTGCTGCCAACCCTGCCTCTCAATGCCAACCCCCAAAGGGTTTGGGACAGCTGATTTGGCATTGCCTCCACCGAGCCAGAAAGACTTTGAGGTTGATTTTGCAATCCAAGCCACCATCTCCAGCCACCATCCAGTTACCAGCCACCATCTCCAAGCCAGATAGCCTCTGAAAATCAGTTCTGGCTCCTCCAATAACCCTTGCCTAACTCAGGGTGCACACCAAAGTTCCCTACTCTTACTCCTGTCCCAGACAGCTCAAAACATACCGAGCCTAATGTAGGTACTCTGAGGTAATGGCTGCCTTGGCTTCGCCCCTCAGTACAAAGTACCCCATAGAGTGCTTTTAATAGCCAGCCCCTGTCTTTTATGCATGGGGGACAGGGCAAAGTCGTTTCTGCCTTAAGCAGGTGATGAGAGAGTTGTGTCCTGTCATTAAGCCCTTACAAGGAGGCAAAATGTAAAAGTGCAAGGAGTGGCAGAGTCAAATACACCTCCATGCCGACTAGCTCCTATGGGTGATGAAGGGGACAGAGGTAGGAGAGGATACTGTGCTGCTGCCAGCCTCAAGGTTGGAGGGTACACAGGCTAGCCACTGCACTAGGGCCTTCCATGGGTCCTGGCAATGCCTCAGTGAAGCACTGGATGAAAAACGTTATTGTGAATTAAGAAATAAAAAGACTTTATTTTCCAAACTTTAGGCATTTCAGCTTGGTAAATCCGCTTTCAGAAACAACCTTGACTTCTGGCATTTGATCTTTAAGTCATAATTGGGGGAAAAAAAAGTGAATGAGTTACTGGATTATTTATCAGTTTCTTTGGCAAAGGAGGAACGTCAATATAGTCAAAGATAAATAGCTTCCCAAAATAGAAATAAGAGGAAAAATCCCCTCTGGATATAACCTCAATTTATTATCAGTTAAGTGTTATGATTGTGGTTTAGTGTTCACTGGCTAAGACTGGAACAATAGCGGTTCATCTGAGCTTTGCAGACCCTTTCTGATAATCCCGCCATCATGAAAGGTTTATCTGCTAGAGCAAAGCAACAAGTGAGCAGGGATCACTTCAATCTATTTATAGCAGGCACTAGAGCATTTTCATTATCAAGGGGATTCAGGTTGCACATAAAGCACATTTTGAAACATGAAACGGGTCTGTACAGAGAGATTGGTTTTACAAAGAAGGGGGGAAAAATGGTCAGAGAATCCCCCAATTCATTCAGACTACAATCATTCAAAAAATGTAATTTCCTTTCTAGTACAATGTATTGCTACCTACGGAGGAGTACAGCACCTGGGTCCAATTTACCAAAGATTATGCCCCTCCATCTGCATTACCCTTTATTAGATACCTCAACAGTGGGGACTTCCAATTTCTCTATAGTAGCACTGCATGGAATTGCTTGTACTGCTAACATTCATATTTTTTTCTGTGTTTGGTCATATGGAACGCTGCACGTTCCTGGCAACCGTGCCTGCTGGCATTTCCTTACTTGCCAGCAGCTGTAACTTAACCAAGCTGATGTCCTGAGAAGTCCTAGTGATGCTAACATTCAAAACTTCTTATTCAAAAGTTTGGACATTGGAGATGCAGCCTTGATTTGGACCAACCAAGGAGTAGATTCAGATTTGCACAGTGTGCAAGACATGCAAAGGATTGCCAGTTAGCGTCTGTTTTGCAAATTTAGTTTTAGTCCTACAGAGGTCTTCTAGAGAACTCTGACTACTGACATCATGACCTAGTTGTCACCAAGCTGAATACTCTGTTGTTAAACACTAGGGTTGATTCAAAATTGGGGATGCTTTCCATGAACTCATCCTGTGAAAAGTACTGATTCACAGTCTATTTCTAGCCGATATCTTACAATAGTTAACTTATCAAAGGTGACACACCATGTCACCTCTGGCCCATCTGTGAGGCTGACTGAGGGCCTGATCCTGAACAGTGCACACCAGTTCACCTCTGGCACACACTGTTACAAACATGCCATAAGGCATGTTTTTGAGCCCTTACTGCAAGCCCAGCACCAGAGCTAGCCGCTCGTGTTTGGCCACCCAGTGGTTGCCCGGACAGCCTGGTGACAGAAAGGTGAGTGAGGGTGTGGAGAAAGGCAGGGCAAGACATTTTGGGGCAAGGGGAGGCGGGGGGGAAGGCAGGAGGAGGGTGGGGAGGAGGCGTAGCGGCGTGGGACTGGTGGAGCTCAGCTCCACTGGATCCTGAGCCTCATGTCAGACAGTGCAGTCCAACACAGAACTCTCAGATTCTGCACCGGCTCAAGAGCCACCGCAGAATTGAGTAGCCCCATTGAGGGACTACTTCCCTTACTCGGGGGGGAAGGGGACAAAAGTCCCCTTCTCCCGAGGAGACAGAGGAAGCTACCCAGGGCGCATTGGATGCCATGGTAGTCATTTTGGCATTGCGTCAGCCCGGCATGCCAGGCAGCTCAGGATTGGGCTGTGAAGCAATTGTCTCAGCACCCAAACCTGAGCTCTTTAGTGCCAGTGGTACAAGCGTACCACTGGCATTGGGTGTTGTAAACATGCTGTAAAGCATGTTTATGGCACCCTCCATGAAGAAAGTGCTCACACTGGCCCAGCTCCAGTTGCTGCTGGGCCCAGTGCTGGATGGAGCAAGGGAAGAGCTCTGGGAGGTGATAAAGCCTGTGGGGGCAGGGGAGTTGTTTCAGCACGGGGAGGGGGGTGGCAGAGGGTGGGGCAGAGGTAGGAACCAGGGTGGGAGGGGTGGGACCAGCGGAGCCCAACGTAGAGTCTCTCAAGTCTGCACCAGAAAAATAGCCAGCGCAGACTTGAAAAGCCCTATTGCAGGGCTTGTGGTTTCACCCGAGGAGAGCTCCAGTGGCTGCAGCGTTTTGGCACCGCTGCCCCCAGTGGCACCGCCACCTTTGGGATTGGGCTGCCCGGCAGCAGATTGCCAAGGTGTGTGTGAGTCCACCTCTGTCTGCCCACCTCCAATGCTCTTTGTCCTCCTCCCATTTCCTAGTCTCAAAAAGGAAGCAGATGAGCAGAGAGGAAGTGTGGAGGAGAGAACGGTGAGTTAGAATGTGAGTGATGCATTGTTCCCTTTTTCTGCTCTGTTTCCGCGCTCCCTTTTAAATCCTGAGGAAGGGAGGTGAAGGCAGCTGGGTAGAAGCAAGTAAGGGGAGGTGGCATTTGTTGCCCTCCCTCAGGTGACTGAAGGTCTTGGACTGGCCTTGTGGAGGTGATGACTAGGAAAGGCAGGCTGTCTGTTTTGCATCAGTGTAAGAGCTCGTGCATCAGAAGGCATTTGCAGGCAACACTTGCCTGCATGACTGTGTTTGTTTTCAGCCCTTCCATTAGAAGCAGAACTCCTATGAACACCAGCCTTGCAGTTTCAAAACGAGCATCTTACAGTTTTAGGGAGGGAGGGGGGAAGTTCTCAATTATCCACAAAGGAACAATATACCTTTTAATTATAATCCATAATAGAAATATTAACCTAAATTAATCCCCTGTGATTAAAAAAGCATTCACTATATAATAATAAGAATTGTGTTAATTCTTTCTTGAATGCTTGTTCGAGGCCTAATCTTGTGGAGATATTATTGTTGTTTTCAGTTTGATCTGGGCTGAAGCTATAGCTCTGGAAACAGGAGGAAAAAATCAATAGTCCTTCTTTTCCTTTCCCGTTTTCAGTATCTTTTTGTTACAAGAAAATGTAAAAATTGACGAGAGGGTTATCTGGCAGTATGACTACAGTGTTGGACAGGTAATTGAGGGTGAAATTAAAGGGAAAAAATCCTTTATCTAGCCCTTCATCAATGATTGCACTTGTCTCATTAGTTTGCTGCTTTCCTCTTTCAGCTCTATCTTTTTAGGATATATGACACATATGCACAGTGCAGTAGCTTAGGGGGAGAAATGCAGTTCCCCCTCCTCATGGCCCTGTAATTTATATCCCAGCTTAGGCTCACCAGTATTCCAGTATGCCCTGCAAGCAAGCCTAGGGAGCAAAGCAAGCAAACAACGTAAAGGGAATTAACCAGTCCTTCCCCACATGTTGCAAAATAACTCAGGATCGTCCCTTTCCCCTTGCCTGCTTTTCCTTAAGGAGTTATTAGGTGAATGTGCAGTTTGACCCTCAGGAGAGAAATCCTGAGGACTGAAGACTTAACTGATCATTCAGGCTGGTTTTAAGTGACTTACTGAGCCCAATCCTATCCCCTGCTGTTGGTGCTGATGCAGCCAGGCTGGAGAAGCACACACTGAATGCAGTGGTGAGGGAAGGAGATCAGACAGCCAGCAGGCGATAAGTAATAATAATAATAATAATAACAACAACAACAACAACAACAACAACAACAACAGGTATTTATATACTGCCTTTCTTAGTCTTTATTCAAGACTTTATTCAAGGCGGTTTACATAGGCAGGCTTTATTAAATTCCTATTAAATAGTGTTTTTTACAATTTGAAAGAAGGTTCTTTCTTTCAAGAACCACTACATTCAAGGTGTTTCGTTCCGATCTGGCTTCACATTCTGGCCTCCATCCTCCCACGCTCAGAGCAGATGGAATTGCTCGGCTTCAGCTTGTCAGCTGCTCCAAGGTCGCACGGTGCCGGTGGCCTCGAACTGGCGACCTTGTGGATGTTATCTTCAGGCAGATGGAGGCTCTACCCTCTAGACCAGACCTCCCGCCAATAAATATTTATTTATTTATTTGCATGGACTGCAATCCAGACCTCACTTTCCTGGGAGTTAGTCCCCCTGAAAACAATAGGACTTACTTCTGAGTAGACCTGCTTAGGATTGTGCCCTTATTTACTTACTTACTGCATTTTTCACTGACCATATCTCCTGGTAGCCTGCCCAATCACCTTTGTCTCTCCTCAGAGATAAACCAGCCATTTTGCTGGCGTGAGACCAAGGAAAGAAAGGCACCCTGGGAAACAGGGAATTGGCACATGCCACTGCTGCCGGGCCCTCCCCACCACCTGTCCTCCCCCTGCACTGAATCTCTCTCTGCCCTCCCCCTCCACACCCACAGCTTGTCTCCACTACCAACTTACCAGGACCAGCGGAAGTTTAAGACCTACTGCTGCACGCACTGTGCCACTGCCCATTTGTGACAGTGGCCAAAAGCATGTGACAGTAGCCCAGCTTTCACACTTCCATAAAGGGCTTTGCTCTGCTGGGAACACCAGTTCACTGGAACAACAGGATTGTGGCCTGAGTTTTTTTGCCTCTCTGATTGTAGCTGCATGAGAAACTCCGATGTTCCTCTTTTCCATTGTTGCCACTAAGGCAGGGGATAAGAACTGGCCATCTCAATGATTATTTACCCACTCAGGGCCCAAGCATGGAGCAGAAGCAAAAAACACTGTATCTGAGTCTAGTGTTGCAAGCCCATTACCTTAAGGAAAACAGTGTAGATGCTCGAGGGTGTTTATGCAGACTTACTTCTTTGCAAGTATGTGGGATGTTCAGGTCTTGTAAACTCTTGTGAGATTTGCTGGAATCAATCAGGAACAGTGTTAGAACAAAACAAGAAACATTCTGAACAAGGAGCTGTTGGCCATTAGGCAGAGAGAGAGAGAGAGAGAGAGAGAGAGAGAGTATAGGAAACTCTGTGACTTGTAGTCTTGGAGTTCCTTCCTTCCTGATAACATTTCCTCTGCCCAGGCAAAACAACCAACAGAGTCACTGCAAAAGAGAGGGAAAAGCACAATAATGATAAGGAACATTGAGATCCTTCCAGGAAGAGTGAGGAAACAGTGCTACTGAAATATTTTGGGACCTGTAAATCTTATGTGAGTTAAATAAGTTCAAATCTCTAGTCCAGAGGTGACAGAACATCTGTGTGTCAGGCAGGGAAAGGTGTCCAAAGGGCAATTGTCAACCTTAGAATGACCGTACATAGTCATTTACAAATCAGGCAGCCAGAAATATCAAGTACTTCAGCAAAAGGTTCTAATGAAGCAAAAGGTTAGCAATAAATTACCCCAGAACGCCCCAAAATAACAACAGAGGCCATGCCTTTGGAAATGCCTTACCCCTGCTAATTAGGTAGGAGGCACTTTTTCAAGTGGGTGCTCCTTTTTTTTAGCAGGGGGAGAGTAACTGGCCCACCTCACCCCAGCACTGTCTGTTCTAGTGGCTGTCTGCTGGTATTCATTTGCATCTTTTTAGATTGTGAGTCCTTTTGGGGACAGGGAGCCATTTAGTTATTTGATTTTTCTCTGTAAACCGCTTTGTGAACTTTTAGTTGAAAAGCGGTATATAAATACTGTTAATAATAATAATAATAATAATAATAATAATAATAATAATAATAATAATAATAATAATAATAATAATAATAATAATAATAGGGCAACTTTATTGACAATAATTCTGCAACAGGGCAAACTGAGGGTAAACCCCCAAACCCTCCCAAAAGTGCGGGCTGCTAAGTGGGGAAATGGCCCTAGCCGTCTTTGTCTCGTAGGGCATCCACCCAGTTCCAGGCATCAGTCAAAGATCATTAAGCCTGCCTTTCAACATCGCCTGAAAGTAGGGGTAAGGCAGCAGAACTGCCAGGCCTGCAGGACCCTCCCTTGCAAGACTTGGCCAGCTCAGACAAGGGGCTTGCCAACCAGCCCCCTCAAGCCGGTCAGGCATCATGGGAGCGGCTCTGGCTCACCCCTTCGTCTTGCTGCCTTAGATTGAACACCGAGAAATCCTCTGCCTACCCCCACCCCGCACTGCTAATGCCTATAGCTGGATTAATATCCAGGTATACCGCTATACTGCTGTGCAGCCAATCAACTAACAGCCATAGCCTGCTGTTGGCTGGGGGGTGGGGCAATCCCCAGCCATTGCACAAGGCGCGATTGCTGCCTTTCTTGTCAGGTTTCCACACTGACAAAGTTTCTATTGAGGAGGAAGTTACAGATTTGTAGTGGACCCAGTATTTGTAAGGAGTAGATTCATGCTATCTGCAAGCCATGCACAGCACCACCAGGGTAAGTTTCTGTTTTTCATGTTTAGCTTTGGTCCTACTGAGGCCTTCTAGAAAAACTCTGGCCACTGTCATCATGATCAAAGACATGCAGCATTACTTGGGACATTGGTTGTTCGGTGTGCTGTGGCTCAAAACTGACGTTCAAGCATATTTGCCTTACTCTGTAAGGCAAATGTAAGGCAATAATGATCCAAGGCCCTTGCAGAATTGACCCAACAACACCATTGGTACTGACAGAATGAAAAGGTTCAACATTACCAAATTTCAAACAATTATAGATAAATCTGGGGAAAACTGGCCATCAATATATTCTGGACAATACTGAAGAAAATGGAATGATCCAGTGCTCATTAAATAACACAGATGTCTTTGAATCAACACTAGATGGAAATAATACATTCTTCTGCATCCGGATGTTAGTTTGACAGAGGCCCTCCTCCTCCTACAGCGCACAGTGAACTCGGAGATAAAGGCAGCTGGCAGATGTTAAGAGCAAGGGCTGTTAAGTCTGATTCTCTACAAGCATTTCAAGCAATTAATCCAGCCTGCTTAACATCTGGTGAAAGGACAAAACAACCACCACTGCTGTAATAGCAGTTTTACAGATGTGGAAAGTGGTTCTGCAACAGTGAGAAAATGCAATGTGCAAGGTTAACTGATATGGCTTGGATAATCTTATGGATTCCAGATCAGTTCCATTCACCACTTCCACCATGACAAACATTTAAAGAAGCTACATGTGTTAATCCATAGCCTGTAAATACTTCTGGCGTCTTGCCCATTCTTCAAGCACCAGCGGATGATTATGATACCATAGCTTCAGTTATGGATTGTTTTATGACCATCTTACTACATCTGTGGCAGATGAACCATCATTACAGCCTATCAGCCTCTGTACAGAGTTGGTGGGAGCAAAAGCCCAATGAAAGAACTGGACCTTCTTTCAAGTGTGCTACCTCCCAATTCTAGTGTTGTTGTTCAGTTATTAAGTCGTGTCCAACTCTTTGTGACCCCATGGACCACAGCACCCCAGGACCTCCTTGTCTACCACTAACTTCCAGAATTTGTCCAAATTCATGTTCATTGCCTCCGTGACACTATCTAACCATTTAATAACATAAGAAGAGCCCTGCTGAATCAGGCCAAAGGCCCAACTAATCCAGCTTCCTGTACCTCACAGTGGCCCACCAAATGCCCCAGGGAGCACATAAGACAACAGACACCATCCCAGTGCCCTCCCCTGCATCTGGCATTCTGATGTAACCCACTCCTAAAATCAGGAGGTTGCATATACCTGTCATGACTTGCAACCCGTGATGGACTTTTCCTCCAGAAATTTATCCAATCCCCTCTTAAAGGCATCTAGGCGAGATGCCATCACCACTTCCTGTGGCAAGGAGTTCCTGTGGCAAGATTGAGACTGTTCAATCTCCACTCCAGTGGCATCACTAGGGTTGTGGTTTCCCACATCACCTGGTGTGGGAAACCAGTCCCCTTCTTCTTTTGCCTTCATTTTTTCTCAGCATCAGGGTCTTTTTTAGAGTCCTCTCTTCTCATGAGATGACCAAAGTATTTAAGCCTCAGCTTCAGCATTTGTCCTTCCAATTCTGTAATTGCCATTAAATGCATGGTAATATGGAATTGGAAGAATGGCTCCCAAAATAAGCTTGGGTCCACTCCAAATCATACACTTGCAGCACAAGTAGACTGTCCCCAATGAGACATTCTAGCAACACATTCAAGCCAACACTGCTTTTGCAACGAGACTGTCACGTACACTGCCTCCAGACCAATCATTGCCAATATATGAATAAGGAACTGCTTATGCAAGTAAAAATGATAATGTGGCTGGTCAACTAATACATGGAGGCAGCCAAGTATGATTATGATCTCACATTACACATTTCTTTAGTGACCTACAGAAGGTAGAGCAGACTGAACTCAACGCAGATTGCCATGCTCAGTAGCAAATCGCTGAACATCATCAAATTGCGTCTTGCCCTGAGCTTCATCAGGTGTTGAGTTACCATGGAAAAAAATGCTTTATTCAGAAGGTAGTCACACTAAATTCAATGGTAAGGTAAGGAACCCTAGGAGTGCAGTAGTGTAATTGATGTGCGTGAATGTGTGATGGAGTTCTGAGTGATGGAGGAATATTTCCACTACGTTTGAAGAGAAATATGAACCTTCCTTGAGTGGATCTGTTATAGCTAAACCAATAACACACTACAGGCACTAGGATCCAGGGCAAATTATAGTTAGATGAAACTGCAGAACAATCTCAGGGACAGAAATAAATTGCAGGGGAATATTACATCTTTCAGCAAAGGATTTGTGAACTGAACCTGTTTTTCTGTTTGCAAATAATATTTTGTGAACGCACATGGCCACAGAGAGCAGTGAACAACAGCTGGCTGAGGTTACAGGGACAGAAGAGATTTGTCTATTCATTTTTATGTTTCTCCTCAGTTCCCTTGAATAGATCAGCTGTGGCCAAATATTTGTTGGCATTTAGGTTCACACAGTCTTTACAAGTCAAAGCTTTGGGGCATGGCTGTCCCAGGACTGCAACTTCCTAATCCTGACACAGGCTGCCTCAGGCTAGTCGCTCTTTGGCCAAACCCATTGCGGTTTTCAGTCCTCCAGTCCCTGATGGCACAAAACAATCTGTCATTTCAGCTTTGTCTCCTGCTTGTCTCCTGACTCTGACTGTAATACTATTTGGCAATGGTAACAGTGAGATAGATACAAATGCCTGAAATCCAGGGAGAATTTGGGAAGGGAAGAGATTGATCAGAGCCATGTCTTTCTCTCTCCATCCAGCCCTTCTCTGCTGTGAACTTAGGTGACCCGCACACCATTACCCCAGTGGGGTTTATGCTGGTGCTGCGCTGCTCGTCTCAAGAGCCTGGGGTCAGAAAGAGAGACTGACTGGAGAACAAGGGAGTCAGTGGGTAAGCGTTCCCTCTCTGCCTCCTTCTGCTGTCACTTGGCTCAACTGGGGCTTCTGCTCACATTTCCCAACTTGGGATCCTAGGTCAGAGGGACAAAGTTAAACACAAGCTTTTGTTGAGTCAAATAAGAGCAGAGAAGTCCAGAACTCTTCTCAAACTCTGCCAATCCCTGGCCTGCCCAACCATTGCTGGCTCTTCTCTAAAGCTGGCTGCTGATTAGGAATATCAATGAATGCATATGAATCAGTCTACCAGGCCAAACAAATCATCATTCTTTTCCATCCAGCTTCTTTTGGAAACTTACATAAGTAGGGTCTTGAAAGCCCTCCCCAGGCTGGTTTGTTATGGGTATTTGTTATTTAGAAGCATACTGACTCTAAACATAGAGGCTCTATTGAGTATAATGGCAAATTACACATATCTTTTATGAATGCTTCAAATTTTATTTGAATTTTATAAAGCCATCTGAACTAGGTTTTCATTGGCCCCTTTGGGGGGCCCTACCCCACCCCAAACACCCCCCTCAATACTAGCAGCCATCCTCTATAGCTGATCTGTAAGGAGATACTCCACTCCAGGAACTGATGCTCATGGTATTAGTCACTTCTTGGCAGTGATGGAAGTAGAATAGGGATCAAGTATTCAGTTTGCCTCTCAAACTGAAAGAAAGAAAGAAAGAAAGAAAGAAAGAAAGAAAGAAAGAAAGAAAGAAAGAAAGAAAGAAAGAAAGAAAGAAAGAAAGAAAGAAAGAAAGAAATGATATCCATGACAGGCACAACTGAAAATGGACGTGAAGAACGATGCTGTTCAAAAACTGTCAAGCTGACTCTACGGTAAACCTTTTCAGGGTTGTGCAATAGGTAAAGTCAGATTCTGTTAGCAGAAAGCTATGCTATATGGAGCATGCATTCTCCATAATGGGATGAACAAATGAACAAAATCATCTTCATGCTCAAATAATAAAGGCCAAACTTCAGCTCAGATTACATTTTGAAATGTCTTAGCATATCTTCCAGGACTGCAAAAGGCTGCTTCATCAAACAAAACATATATATTTTTGAATTGAAATTAAACATGAGGAAAAATAGGTGTGAAAGCACCTGTTTGTTTTGTAATTTAAACACTGGTGAATATTAACAAGTAGAGGAATTATTCAGGTTTCTCCTTGTGTAGAGGAGGGATATAGAAGTCAGGTATATGTGAATCAGGAAGAAGCTAGAAGCAAAGAAGTGGCAGGGAGTGGAAGGAGGAAGCTAGAAAGGAAAGGGGCTCCTGTGCAAAAAAAATTCTACCCCCATGTAATTCATACCCATTCATGGTCTCACAGTCCCCTCTGTTGTTAATTCATGTGCCTGACCTTAAGCAGAGGAAGAGGAGAGGATTTTGTGCAGTTGTCATTCCTTTTCTTTCCATCATTTCCTCTCCATTCATAAACACATTTCTAATCCTGGTTTCTTGCCTTCCAGATTCTCCTCCTCCTCTCTATGTGGGAATGAAAAGTGCATGGAATCTGGATCACGTGCATTAGTGTTAAAAAGACTCACAACCCAATCCTATCCACACTTTCCAGGCAGTAAGCCCAATGGACTCAAATGGGACTTACTTCTGAGTAGACATGCATAGAATTGGGCTGTCATACCTGGGAAAACTTTGAATCAAAGATTGCAACCCTGCTTTGAAGGCATGGGCTTCCACTGTACATATTATGACATTTATGGAACACTCATGTATCAGTATAAAACTTGTGTGAATTTTGTTATTTCTTTATGTTGAATGCAGGGCGCATAGCACATGTACCCATGTGTGCATGATACTGGGTGCCTGCCAGGAGAGCATGATCCAGGCCAGTATCATGACTTTGGAACAGGACTGATGGCGACAGGCTTCAGATCCTGCAGGTCTCAAGAAGGGCCACACTTTGGTTTGTCCGAGCAATTCCCTCCCCCACATTCTGGCTGACTGGCTTGAGAGAACTCTTGCCTGGCTATTGTTTGCTTCCTGGAAACATTCCATAAACAGCCACATCTGTGGTGACCTGAAGAGAGGCCGGTGTTTGATGCTACACTAGAGGGGAAAATCTCATGCACACCAAGAGTACATGAGAGGGGAAGTGCACATTTTAAGGGTTTAAGGTCAGACCCTGTTTGTCTTTTTGGCCATAGACTAGTATAGAGTCTTTTGTGTGATAAGCTCATCCTAGACCATCCTTTCTCACAGATTGTTCTTCATGAGCTTTTACCACTAATCCCTGGTAGAGATATTTATTTCTTATTGTGGCTCACCTTGGGAAAGATAACACTTTCTGTAGCTTAATTAGTATAATCCTCTGACTGAATGGTCAATGAAGTTGCTGATGGGAAACCAGAGGCCAAAGACATTCTCTTTTGTGATCCCAAATGGTCCTGTCCATCTCAAAGCCAGGAAGCTCCCACTGCTATAACATTCTTTGCCTGTGTGAATAGGACGGCAGGGCAGGGTGCAGCCAATTGTGGAATTTTCTAGAGGCAGTGAGGATGTTCCAAAGAACCAAGGTTTACCTTCATTAGCGACTTGTGCAGATCTATGCTTCCTTTTCCTCAGTCTGCTCAAAAACAGTATGAGTCTTGCGTATGTCACATAGGACGCAATCCTAACCAACTTTCTAGCCAAGCATAGCTGTGCCAGTGGGGCATATGCTATATCCTGCAGCTGGGGGGCAGTCATGGAGGCCTCCTCAAGGTAGGGCAATGTTTGTTCCCTTACCTTGGAGTTGCATTGCCCTAATGTCAGAGCTGGAAAGTTGGTCAGAATTGCGGCCATACTCTGTTTGCATTCATCTAGGCCCACATACATGTGCACATATGTATGCTGGGCAGCACTGGAGACAGGAATCCTCAAAAATCCAGTGGACAGAATCCAGGGACTGCTATCCCTGGGGAGACAACACAGAGATGATTGCATCACTTTTTCACTCAGTTGGCACCCTAGCCAATGAGATAGGAAGATGGAAAGGTCATTTACTGATACCTTCTTTCTTTAGCAGACAAAACTGTCAGCCACCTTCCTGTTCTTTCTTTTGTGGGACTGTCTGAGACTTAAGGAAGCAGAAGGAACAGGAGGAGCAAGGCTAACAGGTCACTTTCAATGTCAGTTCCTCTGAGGAGCTTTCAATGCCAACTCAGTGAGAGATAGAAGATAGAAACAAGCGCTTCCCTGAACTCCCCAGTGGAGTTGATGGACTAAGCCTGGAAGCAATACTTGGGAAAAACATAAAACATTTCAGAACCCAAATCTACCATCTTCACTATAAACAGGTAACTCGTACTATGCCCTCCATGTAGAAAATTGGATTCTGTGCTTTTGTGTTGTAGGCATACGATGTTACCTGTAAAGAGTTTCACTCATCAATTTTCTCCTTTGAACATTTTTAGCACCTGGTGAATGATATGGCACCTGGTGAAATTCAGCCTCAATCATGTGGCTGTTTGCACTCCAACATTCATCTCCCATATCTCAGTAGAGTAGAACAATTTTATTCTGTTCTCCACCAAAACTCTGTGGACTGGAACTGGGAATTTCTGTCAATTCCTAATCTTGATCTGACACACACAGATGCATAGACACCCAGCACACCTGGTTCCACTGATAGATACATTCCTTATTCTGATGGATTAAAGAGCTCAGAGGAGGTAGTGTTTTGATTAGTTGGTAATGAGGTACTGAACCTCTACCTTTCTTTGAAGGAAGGGGTGGAGAGAGAGAGAGAGAGAGAGAGAGAGAGAGAGAGAGAGAGACCCCATGAGATTAGCTGGCCAACCTGCACTAGCTCAAGAACTTCAGTGGGGGGGGGGAGAGAGTTGGAGCTAAAAGGGTAGGGGGTTGTGGGGTGTTACTGATCTTGGGTACCAGCTGGAACAGTGGTCCTTGGATGCCAGCTAGAATGGAAGTGCTTAACACAGCATCAGCAGGTTATTGCACCACAGACCAACAATAAGGCAGAAAGGAACTAGGAACAAATAAAGCAAGGCTCTAAAGCAGGGGTCTCCAAACTTTTTGGCCTGTATTGGAATCGGAAGATCTGGTGAGGAGGTAGCATGTGGTGTCAGCAGTGGCCCCTTTAAGGGTAAGGCCTGGGCATCCAGCAGAGTGTGCTGCACAGCTGCAGCCACTTGAAGGCAATAGGGCGCTCAGGAATAAAAGCACCTGATGAAGGGAGAGTTTGGTGTGGGTAGCAGAAGGAGGAAAGCTTGAGGAAGGACAGGCTGGATTAATGGACAAAGGAACTTATGGCTGATGAACTGATGTGTGAATGGGCTTTGGAAGCTGCTGGATACTGGTGTTTGTCTGCTGTGCCCAAGACCTGCTGAGGACCAAGGGGCTGCTATAGTGGTGGGAGGCTGCTGGCAGGAAGGAGGACCTCTGTAGGTTAAACAGGCAAGCTACCCTAGTGGTGGGGTTCAGCAGTACTGCAGGGCAGAACCAGGGTCATTTTTGAAGAAAGAAGGGGAGCTAATTAGTTGGGCATAATTCTCCAGATGGAGCTTGGACTGGGAATCTGGTAGAACAGGGCTGCATTAAATGTCTGGTATGGTTTTGAGGGCCAGAAAAAATTTAAATATAAAATTTATCATCACGCTGTACATCATCACGCTGTACAAGAACAAAGGTGACAGGGGTGACTGCAACAACTACCGTGGCATCTCTCTCCTTAGCGTTGTAGGAAAGTTGTTTGCCCAAGTTGCACTAAAGTGGCTCCAGGTACTTGCAGAGAGCATTTATCCAGAATCACAGTGCGGATTCCGAGCCAGCAGGTCCACCACTGATATGGTATTCTCACTTAGACAACTGCAGGAGAAATGCAGGGAACAACGACAGCCACTCTTCATAGCCTTCATAGATCTCACGAAAGCTTTTGACCTGGTCAGCAGGGACGGCCTCTTCAAGATTCTCCCCAAGATCGGATGTCCACCCAGGCTCCTCAGCATCAACAGATCCTTCCACAAGGACATGAAGGGCACTGTTGTCTTCGATGGCTCCACATCAGACCCCTTTGACATCCGAAGTGGCGTGAAGCAGGGCTGTGTTCTTGCACCAACCTTGTTTGGGATTTTCTTCGCTGTCCTGCTGAAGCAGGCTTTTGGAACTGCAACAGAAGGCATCTATCTCCGGACCAGAACAGATGGAAAGCTCTTCAACCTCTCCAGACTGAGAGCAAAGTCCAAAGTCCAGCTGAAATGTCTGCGTGACTTCCTCTTTGCCAACGATGCAGCCGTCACTACCCACTCTGTCAAAGATCTCCAGCAGCTCATGGATCGTTTTAGCAAGGCCTGCCAAGATTTTGGACTGACGATTAGCCTAAAGAAAACACAGGTCATGGTTCAGGATGTGGACTCACCTCCCTGCATTACAATCTCTGCGCATGAACTGGAGGTTGTCCATGACTTTGTGTACCTTGGCTCAACGATCTCCGACACTCTTTCTCTCGATACTGAGCTAAACAAACGCATCGGTAAAGCAGCTACCACGTTTTCCAGACTCACAAAGAGAGTCTGGTCCAATAAGAAGCTGACGCAACATACCAAGATCCAGGTCTACAGAGCTTGCGTCCTGAGTACAATTCTGTACTGCAGCGAGTCATGGACTCTCCGCTCACAACAGGAGAGGAAACTGAACGCTTTCCACATGCGCTGCCTCCAGCACATTCTCGGCATCACCTGGCAGGACAAAGTTCCTAACAACACAGTCCTGGAATGTGCTGGAATCCCTAGCATGTATGCACTGCTGAAACAGAGACGCCTGCGTTGGCTCGGTCATGTCGTGAGAATGGATGATGGCCGGATCCCAAAGGATCTCCTCTATGGAGAACTCGTGCAAGGAAAGCGCCCTACAGGTAGACCACAGCTGCGATACAAGGACATCTGCAAGAGGGATCTGAAGGCCTTAGGGATGGACCTCAACAAGTGGGAAACCCTGGCCTCTGAGCAGTCCGCTTGGAGGCAGGCTGTGCAGCATGGCCTTTCCCAGTTTGAAGAGACACTTGGCCAGCAGTCTGAGGCAAAGAGGCAAAGAAGGAAGGCTCATAGCCAGGGAGACAGACCAGGGACAGACTGCACTTGCTCCCGGTGTGGAAGGGATTGTCACTCCCGGATTGGCCTTTTCAGTCACACTAGGCGCTGTGCCAGAACCACCTTTCAGAGCACGATACCATAGTCTTTCGAGACTGAAGGTTGCCAATACTAATACTAATAAATAAATTAGAGATGGAACTTAGATGTGTGAATAAGGGTGCAATCCTAACCCCTTATGTCAGTGCTTTCCAGCACTGACATAAGGGCAATGCAGCTCTGAGGTAAGGGAACAAACATTCCCTTACTTTGAGGATGCCTCTGTGAGTGACACCCAACTGCAGGATGCAGCACATGTCCCATTGGCAGCCTAAATGAATGAATGGCCTCATTCATTCAACCTCTTTGGCCCTTACAACACCCTCCAGATGCAACCAGAGCACAGTTCCAGTCATGTTCGGTAAAGTGGGCAAGGGGCTTTCAGGGGACAAGAGGCTGGCCGCGGGCCAGATAGAGGCTTGTTGCGGGCCGCATCTGGCCCCCAGGCCAGGGTTTGGAGACCCCTGCTCTAAAGCTTAGGATTTTTATAGCCTTTTCCCCATAGAATCCTATGGGATTCTAGATGAGCTGACTCAATCAATGGGTCCTCCATTACTAACTGAAGATCCCTGCTGGGTTCTCCCTATGTGTTTCCACCCAGAAGAGGATGCAGTAACTGGTTGGATGTCCAATGGTTTGTTTCTGTATTGAACTTAATCACTGGGTTTGTGAGGACCATCGGAGGTGTGAAATCTTTCATTAGTTTTGTAAAAGATGATTTTCCCAGAATCCTTTGGAGGTGGCTGGGTACCATAAGGTACCAAACAGGCATTGGAGGGTTTCCTAGCACGGTTTGGGGCTGGTAGTCTTCACCTGAGTTTTGGCAGTGTCACAACTCCATTTCAATTTAAGGAGTGAACTCTCCATTCAAATGAGGAGCATTGAACTCCATGGATCAATTAAAGAGGGAGATTACATGGTTCAGTCAAAAGTGGGTGCAAGTAGACAGATGTTTTTTTTCCAGGAAGAGACCTTTGTGTCTGCCCCTCCCCCAGGATGTAGCACATGCTCCGTTGGGTGCAGCTGTATCGGTGAGGGGCGTGTTCAATAAGATTGGGCTGAAAGACTGTTCTAATAGTCTCATATGGAGCTCTTCATCCGACAGATGCATATCAGTTGATTTTGCAGAGCAGACAGTTTCTGGCGTTGTAATATATGTTGTAATAAAATGGGATCCAAGCCTAATCAGTGTCCTTTTTACAAAGACAAAAAATAGTAAATAATAATTACGAGTTATTGTGATTGCAGTTCTGAACTGTATTGATATCACTTTCAAGATACCAAGAAGAGCATTGCAGAAGCTTTTTGCTTTGTCTCGTATTGACTTTTTCATGTGCAACATGCTCCAAAGCTGTGACCTCGAGGGCTTTTCACTGAATAATATACTGTCCAGCTCTAATTATGTTCTGGAACCAGGTGAATTATCATCTGTTTGTGTTGAGCCTGCACTTCAGTGATCATAAATTCACCTTATCTATCAAGGAAACTTTCTTGGCTAATAGAACAATGGCAATAATAAGCAAAGTAATAGTTAATAATACACATTGCAAGTTTGGGAGGCATGGGGATAATAGCTTGTCTGACATTCTTTAGAACCAATATTTACCTTCTTTGGAGGCTTATGGCCTCTGGAGGCACATTTGTTGCATACTTCCCATTAAGAGTTGGTAGTAAAACAGCCTGTTGTCTTACTATTTTTGTCGTTAATCACACTGCAGTTAGAAATTCCTAGGCTATTCCTAGAATCTCTTTTTTTGAAATATTTTGCAGTCCTTGATTTATTAATTGCATTTTTAGTGTCTTGTTTTCTTAATAGTGCATTGGCATTTCCCCACTTTTCTCTAACTAAAAATTTACTCTCTCTTTTTCTTGCTATATCAACTGATTTTTCTGATTGCTTCTGATTTTTTTTTTTTTACTTCACAATAAGAGAAAACTTATTATTGGGGATATATATTTTGTTTCAAGCTCAGAGTTCTGCTCTGGACATATGCATACACTGGTATCTGGAAACAGCATTGCCCCCATCACTGAATCCACCAAGCACTCCTGCGGGAGAAGCTGTCACCCTCCCCCCATCTATGGCCAGTGAGCCCCATGCCAGGGTCACCTAGACCAATGGTCTTCAACCTTCTTCGTGCCACATCTCTAATGAAGGAATGAAGCTGGCAACCCACTGTTGATCCCACCCCCCTCCCAGGACCAAATCCACCCACCCTCACCCCCCCTTTCTTATTTTTCCCACCTGTTGTAGCTTCACAATAGCCCTGTGAAGTAGCATCATGAGCAGGGACAGCCTTTGGAACTGCAGGGAAAGACAGCAAGAAGAGGCTGTGCAGGATTATATCAAGAACTCAGTTTCGATAAGTCAGTATGGATTATTAAGTCAGTTATGGATGATTGGATTGGATCCAAGCTCTCTCCTGCACAGTCCTTGAAATAATAATATAATAACAGTTATTTATATACCGCCTTTCTTGGTCTTTATTCAAGACTTTATTCAAGGCGGTTTACATAGGCAGGCTTTATTTAAATCCCTTGTTAAATAGGGATTTTTACAATTGAAAGAAGGTTCTTTCTTTCAAGAACCACTACATTCAGGTGTTTCATTCCGATCTGGCTTCACATTCTGGCCTCCATCCTCCCACGCTCAGAGCAGATGGAAATAGCTCAGCTTCAGCTTGCCAGCTGCTTCAAGGTCGCACGGTGCCGGTGGCCTCGAACTGGTGACCTTGTGGATGTTATCTTCAGGCAGACAGAGGCTCTATCCTCTAGACCAGACCTCCTGCCCAGGAGGCCGTGAAATGTTGCCGTGACCCCCAAATGAGGTTTTGTGACCCACAAATTGAAAAACACTGACCTGGACAATTGAATAGCATACTGCTACCAGCCAGCAGGGGCTGGTCTGGTGGGTCCCAGGCAGGCCCTGCTACTACTTGTACTTCTCCCAAGGCAGGCTTTCTGGTTGCTGGGGCAACAGCAACATCAGGGAGCCTGATTCTTTGTTGGAAGGGACCACATTCATCAGCAAAGTTGCTTTTGTTCTTCCCCCCTGTCCTCCTCGTCCTCTATCCTGGTATGCCTCCCCCCTGCCCTATCAAACCTTACCATGGGCCCGCACTGGCAGTCCCTACATGCAAGGTGCCTTACACGCAAACAGGCTTTAGGACATTCAGCTGGTGCAGAAGAGCTCAGGATTGGACTCCAGGTACCATAGGCAAGCTTTTCCATATGAGCCTTTAACTTCCCAGGGGCAATACGGCAGTAATAATACTTAGAGCCCAAACCTATCCATTCCTCCATCACCAATACAGCCATGCACTGTATCCAGAGGAGGGGATTGGGACACTTTGGAGGGAAAGGGGGAATTATTTCTCCTTACCCCTCTCTAACTCTTCCATTTGGTCTCCTTGGACCTGCACCAGCTCTGCAGCTGGCACTAGTCCAAGGAGAAGAAAGGGGGAGGAGAGACTTGAAAAGGAGGGGACAGAATAGGCACATGTTGTTGCCGCCAGATCCACTCCCTCCTGCCCCCTGCTCCACCTCCTGCCCTGCTCCGCTGCTGCCTTGTCTTCTTTGGCAGTTGTGACAGGGTCTGTATGTGAGGATGAGGTGCCGCCACCTCTTGTGGTAGCATCTGGAAAATGGCCTGCTCCATGCTCTTTCTGCAGCCGTTCTAAGATAGTAGAACTCGCGCCTGCTGTTGCAAACCTTCCAGTTTCAGAAGACCTGGGTCGGATGGGGCTGTTACTGACTGTGCAAGATTGCTGTAAGGATTTCATCAGGACGATCTATGTGAGGTGTTTTGCATGCTGAGAGAGTGCTATAGAATTGCTTACTACTATCATATCTTTTTCCTCTCTCATGATAGCATACCAGTATTTGTGTGCTTTTCCGCAAATATTTCTGAAATATAAGTACCTTATCAGGTCATCCCCTTAAAAAATAAGGAGTGATTAAACCATGTATGCACTATATTACTGTATATGGCCAAAGCTGGAGTCAGACATCTTAAGGTCAATTTACACATTCTGGCAAATAATTTGGAAAACCATTGTGTGTAACAGCTGAAAGCCACCGGAGGACTCAAAACATAGTTTTCAAGCGACTTCTTGATGCTCAAGTAATATTGCCCTGTTCTTGGCCTGGGTTCACCCCTTCCTACCATAATTGGTCACTGATATTTTCTGCCACTATATAAGCTTCTCTTCCTGGCACAGACTGTGTAACAAAGCACCTTCCTCTCTGCTGAAATGCTGTTCACTCCACTCCTACATATTCCTGCTTCCTTTCCTGGTTTTTCAACCCAGCCAGTCCTGCTTGATACTGCTAAATACATTTAATGGTAAATAAACTTTAGAACAAATTTAATATATGCATGTGTACTCAGTTCACAGCCTTGAATGACTGCTAGAGGCAATCTGACACCTTACATCCACACATTTATTTCCACAGATACACCTCATGAACAAGGTTATAGTGTGTGGAGAAGGGAGTAAGACTCAGTGGCGTCACTGGGATTCACGTCATCGGTGCGGGAGGCCTGCACGTCACCCCATGCAGTGGGCGGGGCAACACCCCAGGTGGTGGGCATGGTGATGTACCATCGCCCCACCCCCACTGGTTTTTTGGCAGTACCCTTTGATAGAACACATATATTTCAAAGTGGTTTGTTTCATTGCATTCTGCATGAAATTACACATTGATTGATATATAACATGATGGTATTATTCCTCCAGACTCTGATTTTAGTGATTTTGAAAACTTGTAGGGTCACACACACACACACATACCCCTGTGTCAACTTACTAACACCTTATTGCAGCAGTTCTCATACTTTTAGCACCTGGACCCACTTTTTAGAATGACAATCTGTCCAGGACCCATTGGAAGTGATGTCATGGCCAGAAGTGACATCATCAAGCAAATTAAAATAAATAATTATAAATAGTTAAATTAAAATGAAAGAAATGATTAAATAAGGGGGAGCCAGTCCTGTTCCACCAAGTGAATTTTCTCTGTAGTCTGCCTGCAATACCCCCCCCAAAAGAATCAGTGAGATCTTCAGCCCTCCCAGTGCCCATTTTAAAGTCCTTCTATTTCAAGCACATCAATACAAAGACCCACCTGGCTTTACAAGTCTGAGAGCCCAATCCTATACCTGTCTACTCAGAAGTAAGTCCCATTAGAGTCAGTTGGGCTTACTCCCAGGAAAGTGTGGGTAGGATTGGACTGTGAGGGAAACTGCAAGTTCAAAATAGAAAACATTCCCCGTACCAGTTCAAGCCTCTTTGTTGGTCCTTTCTAGTTGGGGGGGAGGCTGCCTTCTGGGGCTTTTGTTGCACTTCAGTCTCATCGGATTGGGACTATTCTGGGGTCCTCACATTCCCCTTTGCCTGGCCTGACCACCAACCAAGGCACCTCTGCCTACTCATGAGTAAATGCTACATGAGGCTGCTTCGCTTCCCATAGGGCTCCATACACTCACAGCTGGGGGGAGGGACCTCCTCCTCAGGTGTTTTTGGGGCTGCATTTGTTGGATCAGGGCCATGCTGACGTTGGAGTCCTCTCAGTCTGCCCTTTTGGACGGAGCAAACCAAGGTCATCTACTCGCGAGTAAACGCGGCCATGTGGCTTCCTTTCTCTTACCATAGAGCTGAATACACTCGCAGCTGGGAGGGAGAACCTCCTTCTCGGGTGTTTTGGGGGGGCTACACTCATTGGATCAGGACCATTCTGACGTCCTTGGAGTCCTCTCAGCCTGCCCTTTCCGAAGGACTAAGGCAAGTGTACTTACTTGCGAGTAAATGCAGCCACATCTTGTCACTTGCTTTCCATAGGGACCTCCTTCTCTGGTGTTTTTTGGGGGCTGCATTTACTGGATCAGGACCATTCTGGTGTCGTTGGATTCCTCTCAGCCTGCCCTTTCCGACTGACTATGGCAAGTATGCCTAATCGCGAGTAAACGCGCATTACGACTCACTTTCACTTTCCATAGGGCTCTATGCATTTTTTCCTTCTGGTTTTTTGGCCATACCTTTTGAAGGAAAGGCATTCTCTCAACGGGGTTTCTTGCATTGTGTTCTGCTGGACATTCCACATCCAACGGTGTATGGCATGACACGGTAGTGCCTAACGGAGCGATTTTAGCGCATCACCCCCCAGGGCGCGTCACCCAGTGCGGCCTGCACCTTCCTAGCAATGCCACTGGTAAGACTGAAGTGTTTTAGCTAACCACTTACCTTTTTTTTTTTCCAGAAATAGAAACAGGAACACAAGTAATTTTGGCTAGTCACAATGTAGAGCAGTCACTGGGACCAAAGGTCATCCATTGAAGTCCTACGCCATGCTTTCAAGGGGACCTAGTCACATCCAACTTTTGCTGGGTCGTGATTGTAATTTTATTTTTTAATAAAATTATATTATTTGATCCGCATTAGAGGACTGTCTCAACCAATACCCCAGTCAGCTGAAATGTGAAGTATAAATGTTATATCAACCACATTTCCAATACAGTTGACTGTGCAGAATCGGTTTGTGGCACCTTTGCTTTGATCGTGGAGAAATACCCCAATTGTGTTTGTAGAGTTTAGAATCAAAATCCTCTTACCCTCAGAAAGGCAGCATTCACAGCTCATCTTTGTATTCATAACACATTCAGTAGGCTGTGCCCTTTGCCTGTGTTCTGCAGGCTTCTTTTTTAAAGTAAAAAGAAGTTCACCGTTTGCTGTAATGTGTGGAATAGTTGGCTACAGTGTGAGCTAAAAGTTCACTCAGAAGAGTTTCAGAAGCCCCACAACAGTTCTCTCTAATGAGTTTATCAACATCCATGAAGTCATGAAACCTACCGTAGATCAGGTATAGTACGTGAAATTTCTGCCAAGTAATCAAGCTCCAATTCTCACTTCGCCTGAGCCCCGGGTCAATCAGAGGGCAGAGCCTTTCAACTCTGAACAGTTTCATTTCTTTTTTTCTTTTTTTTCTTTTTTTTTTTTTATTTACTTACTTTAAGACATGGGTACAGGAAAAATCACAAACATATATGTACAGGGTAATACACAAGGGAAAAAACACCAGGAAATCGCAGAACTGTAGCCGATACTCTTATGTTTCCCTACCTATCATCCTTGAATAACTTATTGTTTATCTAACCACTCATACAATGGTTTCCACAATTTCTGTATTCTCTCTATTTCGCCATCTCCCAATCTTTCCGTCAATACATCTATTTCAACCATCTCATATAATTTCTCAATCCACATCTCTACAGTGGGAGTATCAGGGTTCTTCCACAATCTAGCATACACCAATCTCGCTGCAGTAATTGCATACAACAAAATATGTTTAAGATCATTGTTATAACTTTCAGGAAAAATACTCAAGAGAAACAGTTCTGGTTGGAAATGTATTTCACAATTAAAAATAATTTGAATAGTTCTATATATTTTTTGCCAAAAATTTTTGGCCTTAGGGCAAAGCCACCACATATGATAAAAAAAACCTTCGCCTGAGCCCCGGGTCAATCAGAGGGCAGAGCCTTTCAACTCTGAACAGTTTCATTTCTCAAGCGGCAGACCAGCGCCAAGTTTCTCAAGCAGCAGACAGGCACAGTTCCTTAGAAGCAATTTGTTAACCTTTTATTCTCCTGTCTTCTGCTGCAGCCTAGTTCTGCTTGGCAAATGCTTGCAAAGCAGGTCTGTTTTTGAAACACCAGGATGGGACCCTCCAGTGCACCCTGACTTCAGAATAACACCCATGGAAAGCAGTGGGTCTACTTCTGAGTAAAAAGGGCTGCAAATATATGCAGCTGTATCTCTCTGCTGTGAATTGAATTGCACATTCCCAGTTATGTGTTGTACGTAGAGCTTCTGGCTTAACATACCAGACACCTTAAAGGTGGCTTTGATTCCTGGTTCTCTTGCAGAGGTTCCCAACCCTTTTCACTTGCATATCCCTTGGCAGCCCATTTCCATAAATTGTACCCTTCATATTAGCAAAATGTTTGTAATTAATTGTACAGGCCCTCATCTACTCTATATGAAAGCCCAGACTTCATGTATTCATCACAGTGTTTTCTCTTTTTATCTGTTTGAAGAACAGAAGGCTCTGCCTTTGCATTGTTTTGCACCAGAAGTGTGCTGAGAAATTCTGGGTGATTGATCACTTTCCATATTATGTTTCAGCTTTTTTACTGTGCTGGTTTTCAATCACTGGTTCATACATGAATTGATGACCAAAAACTAGCTATTGGTGGGGCTTTCACAGCCAACTAGCTACTTCCCTTCCTGCCTTGCTGGTCCTTGCAAGACATTCCCACCTTTGCAAGGCATTCTGGAGCATGACCTGCCTTTTTCTACCATTATTCCATTCTTTTTCAAGTACCCCTAAAGGTCCTGTTGAGTGTTCCTGGGAGTACATGAATACCAGGTTGGGAAACACTGTTCTACTGGTATGTAGTTTACAGTGCACTTACTCTGATAGTGTTTACAAAAAGGTGGTGAAGACCAGAATTTAAAAAGAATAAAAATGTATCTTATGATCTTTTACTATGTTTTAATAAATTACAGACTACAGTTCTTAGGTAACAATTAGCGGTAGGTTATTTTTCAGGATCTGGCTTTGGGTAAAATCAGACAAAACTATAGTCAGACACCCCCCTAAGTTTAACCCCCGACTTATCTGAGGGTCATAGAAAATTCCATGAGTGTTGGCTCAAAACTTGCCCTGGACTTACCTGTGGGGTCGACTTATAGGCGAGTGCCTGCGGTATTTAGGCGAGGCTGTCGTAAGACAAAAGAAAGAGCCTGTTCTCTGGAATCTTGTTATTTCGGAATCGTTGCCTCTCCAGATTCTATCTGACATCAATTGTCATTGGATGTAACATGACAGAAAAAGCTTGCTTGACAGATTGTTAATACATTTTACTTGCATAACTCCAGCACTATGGCTCTAGACAGATTTTTATTTCAGCCGTGACATGGCTATGTACAACAGGGGACTGTGTCTTTTCCTAGCAAATCTGCCACCAAAAATCTGAGGAAATCTTCTCTTTTATTGCAGTGGTTTGAGGTTTTCCAGCAGATAAGAAAATTTGGAACTTACCCTCCAGACATGCTCATATATTAATAGTTCGGATGCATAAGATGAGCAGAAATAAGCTCGACCTTAGTTGAGCTTCTTCTAGTCCCTAAAGCAAATGAAGTTCCATTTTGTGCTTATTTGGTGTATTTTGATTCAGCATTTTTGGTCATGACATGAATGGGGGTTAGTAGGGAGGATGTGGGGAGGGGGCCTTCAGGGAACAATGGAGTTAGAACCTGGAAGCAAAGCACAAAGTCTCTCATAGAGAGAATTACCTCATCTCGGGGGCATTTAGAGGTTATAATGGATGTGTACAAAAGCTATGGCAGCATCTTTTAATACTCAGGGACTTCAGTTGATTGTATTTTTTTTTCTGTTCACCAATAAAGGGTTAGGGGAAAAAATAAAGCACAGGGACTTGAATCACTCTATGATGGACTTATAAAATGTTCTTTCAAATTGATAGTTTTAATGTGCAGAACAATAATCTTGAAATTGTCTCATCTATTAGTTGAACAAATCCCTTACCAATTTCCTAGCGTACCGGACTTCATTGCTTTACTATCTTCTTTTATGTGGATACTGCACAGATTGCAAACTGTTAAGTCCTGAAGAGCCTTTATATCTCTTACCTTTTATTCCCTTCCAAGCTTTCAGGTCACCCAAGATCACTTTCTAGACTGACTGGCCACATTCTCAGTGGCTATCCCACAACCATAGTGTGATCTTGTCTATATCAACAAGATATAAACCTGAACCATTTCCAGAAATACTGTAAACCTGTCTCATTTCGGTTGGCTTTTATTTATGTTTTATTGTATTAAACCTTATGAGGATTACATCCAATAACTAGTACAATACATGGTCTTCTGCAATGTATTGCCTTGATATTCCACTATTATTAGGTTGGATGAGATTAAGCATATGTGGGGAATTCTTAATCAGTTCTCTTGTGCTGCACTTTATATTTTCACTGGGGATTTTAATCCAGTTGGTTTTTTCTGTGGATATAATGAAGCATATCAAACCATAAAGGAAGTAGTTTGGGTTAGAAATCAAAGAAAATAAGTCAAACTAGGACAGCATTTTTGAACAATAGGTAAAACCACACAGCAGAATTTGTTTTCCCACAATCCTATTCCAAATATTTGGCAGAAAACCAAATCCCTCATTTCCTGCAACATGGCAACAGGGACTTCAGTCTCACTTGCAATTCATCAAACAGGCATTAAAATGAAGCCATGTTTTAAAAACAAAATAAACCAAGTAAAACATTCACTTCTGTTATTCATAATTTTTTTACTTTATTAGTATAATAGAATTACAATTTGACATAAAATAACGAGCTTTTGCTAAACTCTGTAAACCATTACATGCACCTGCCATAAACAACCTCTATTATAGATTTAGGTTTTATTGCCACATCACTGCACTGAGGTGCAATAAACATTCAATGTCATCTTTTTTTAAAATTATCCCAGGAGTAAACAGAAACTGTCCTCTATAAGAGTGTATCATTATTTTCAAGGAAGACTTACTATTATTACATGGTTTAGCAAAGCACTGTAAAAAAGCTACATAGAGAATACCTTGTCTTTGTTAAACTGTGCAATCAGGTTTATACAGTATACTATTCACAGAGACTAACAAACTAAGAGATGATATAAATGCAGTCATTGCATAGCAAAAAAGCAGACTAGTTAAGTAATATTCACATCTAATGTGCAAAATGCAGACCAAAAAGGTAGCAAAATGTATAATTAGGAAGGTAAAATGCCCTTAATGAACACACTAGATTAAACGCCAAAAATAACAAGATAAACAAATACCGAAGTTAAAGAGTTGTATTTTATTTTTTTATTTTTTTCTATACATATATCTACACATAATACCAGAAGATTATACATCCTCTTTAGTAAGCTTCCAATCAGATTATCTCATCAAGTTTAGACAGGACTAAATGGTAGACAATGAAGCATTGAGTTAAAAAAAACAAAAAACCTCTTTTCTAAAGAAAAACTCAACTATTTCATTTTGTAGATTCTAAGTGAGCAGCAACCTCTTGATTTACTGAGAAAGAGTATATAAAACATTGCCTGCCACATGTATAGCTATCAAACTGACTATCTTATTAGTATTTCAATGGAAGGTCCATGTAGGTTTGTTTTTAAAATGCAGTCACTACCGTGTTTTATGGATTCTGAACCACTGTGTTTTGATGCTTCCAAAAATCCATCAGTCTCTCAAACATCTTGAAAATATCCACCTCTTTCATTTGAGATATATATATATTTATTTATTTATTTTTAAAATAAGATCTCAGCAGAAATGAAATTGGCTAGAATTGTTTGGAAGGGAATACTAATACCTTGCAAAATGGACATCTTGTATTTAAAGCCCTTACATATTGTTCCTACAAATATATTGCTACAGTAAAAATGAAATGTAATAAGTTTACTCAATAAAATGTATTTTCCTGTACATTCTTTTGTGTATGTTTTTTTTTCTGTATTTAATGCTACATATATTACATCACTTATTGTTAACAGTTAGGTATCAGCAAATATAGCAATAATATACAGATGATTTTTGTCTTAAATATTTTACCATTTTCCTACCAAATATAATTCCATATTTTCATATTCGCGCATTTCCTGAGCATACCAGTCATTAACCTAATAGTATACACCGGATGACAGTTTCAAACTGCAAGCTACTGTACACATCACCACTTTACAAATGGAATTAATTCCCAGCTCTCCTCTCTTGTCTTTTTTATTTTTTGCCTTTTCCTTTTCTTTCAAATGCCACTGACTTTTTTTTTAACTTCAGGCTCTAAAATATATTTTCCTTTTTAAATATAACAACATACTGTATTAAGAGCTTAGTGAGGTGAACCCTACACAACAGTTTAAGAACATAAAAAAGTAAAAAAATGTACAATCTCATGCTGTATATTTACATATATTCTCAAAATAATAGGTCTTGTCTTTCAGTTAGCCGTATGTATCAATCTAAAGCTTTTAATGTACTGTTTTATAAAATAATACATTCAACATTTCAGGAGCTTGCAAAACATGTTTTCTTCCTAAAACCAAATAAAAACAACAACAACAACAAAAAAGAAAGGCTTGTAAAACATCCAAGTGTTGTTTTATCTAACAGGTTAAAAGGAATTAGAGCACTGCACTTAATGTGCAATTGGTTGAATATCCTCAAGTCAAGTGACAATCTGATGCTTAAAATAAGACTGCAGTGAGAGAGCGTATTAAAGCATTCATTATAATTAATCTAATGTGCTGTTCTGTGATTACCTGTACCATTAGTAAGTAGGCTTTCTTTTATGTAAATAACATTATATACTTTAAAACTGGTGGTTGGGATTTTAGGCAAAAAGAAATCTAGGAAAAATAGTGTATTTTCTGGAATCCACCACTTTGGAAAGATGTATATTCTATAAAAGAATTCAAAAGAAGCAGCACTCCAAAAATGGAAAATACAATAGTGTGTGTGCAACATGAACATATATAAAGACTCTTTTACCTTCTATCATTTTGCATAAAAATATTTCTGTTCTGACATATACAGCATCTCTTATGAGGACATTCAGCAATAGGCTATCTACAAGTGGTTTCGATTTCTCGACATTCCCCTCTCGCATTCAGAATCGCGGTTCAGAATCAGGTGTCTACATAACATTGTTACAGCCCTAGAGTACAGAGTTAATAATATCTTTTCTATTATATATATTTATATATATATATAATATACTTTTACTTTATAAAATAAGGAAATCTCAATTTCTTTAAGACAGAGGCAATGAAGCAAATGGGAATTACCGTGTGTTTGAAACCAAAAAGCAATTCCCAGTGCAAAATGAGACTGAACAAACTAGATGGTTAATGGGGTTAGTGAGGAGGATTTTGGTCTTTAAGCTGGGGTTCTCTATTTAAATACGTAGCCCAGTACACTAAATTGAAAATCCCAAAAAGTAATGGAAATGCTATTCTTGATAGTCGATCAATTTTGCTGACACTGTTAAAAGTCTTCTTGGGTTCCAGAGGTTTTGTTTCAGGTTTAACTTCTTTTGGCTCTATTGTTGCACTTTTAGCAATGGTAGCTAGTCCAGGGTCCCTTGCGATATTAGGGGTGAAGC
The DNA here is from genome assembly GCF_035046505.1 of Tiliqua scincoides. NCBI lineage: Eukaryota > Metazoa > Chordata > Lepidosauria > Squamata > Scincidae > Tiliqua > Tiliqua scincoides. The sequence goes on along the minus strand of NC_089822.1, from coordinate 170,176,148 downwards.
TGGTTGCTGTCGCTGGTGCTGTGAATGAGTTGTTTTTCATAATGAGCGGATCCTTCACTTTCTTTGGCTAGGAATAAAACAAATTGATTTTAATCAAGGCATCTTTTCAGTAGTCAATCTGTTCAAAAATATTTGAGTCGTTTTCAGTTTGGGATCAGAGTACTTGAGGGAACTGAAGACTGAAGATTTCTCAGAGCTTTGTCTTGAAAAGCCTCCTTCCCAATTTTTAATTCCGATAAGAAGCTTTAATGTGTACACAAGAGCAGGACCCAAAGAGCTGCATGAGGAGCTTTGTACATACAGTGGGGCTTCAGCAGCTCCCTCTGCTTCCAAACATAGGTATTCCAGAAATTCAGGATAACTTTGGGAGCAGTTACCACCTCAGCATACAGACCTGCGATCTTTTAAAGTAGTATTTGGAAGTCTCTGCTTGTGCACGCAACTAAAGAGTTCTGCACGCAGCTCTTTGGAGCCCATCGAACCTCCAGTGTACCCAGGAAGCTCTGAAGGAGCTTGGGCTTTCCATTTCAGTATTAGGAACCACTTTGTGCATACAACTTATTCAAGACTGAGTATCTTTTTGAAGAATTTCAAAATTCTCAGTTTGAGTAGCTGCTGCTGTAGGTGGTATGTGCAAGGGGAGTGGAGTGCAGTACCAGTAAACAGAATGAGGAATTTTAGTGATAGAAATACTATAAAAGGCATGTGATAGATGTCCTTATTTTGGGACAACTCTAATTCTCCAGAAGCGACCGTACCAGTTCTGCAATCTAAACATTGTTGGGAATCTAAACAATCTAAAGGTCCTCGAGTAGCCTTTGACCTTTGTTTGAAAACTGCACTACCAGGCAACCATGTGCTGAATGTGGATTCATTCCTTCTCGGTGTTGAGACTGCCGTGCGCGGAGTGTTTTTTTCTGCTGACAGTCCCCCTTTTCCTGGTTTACTTAGTTGTGGTGGTGGGAGAAAATTGCTTTCAATATATTACATGATCTTCAGTATCCATTTTCTGACTCTCTTTAGGATGATGAGATGACATAGACAAGATACACCATTGCTGCACATATCTCCCTCTCTCTCCTTCTAAACTGCAGCCCACTCCAGCCCTAGGAGTTGAAGCAGGCAACAACTAGTTTTAAACCTTGTCAGGGAATATAACCAGAGAAGGCTGCTCAGGGTGAACAGATACAATGAAGGACATTGGGCCTATATCTTTAACCATTGTATAGAAGAGGAAATGTTGTCAGGTGCAGCTTTTTAAACCTTTTCATGCTGAGCTGCACCTGTTCCCTCTTCTATACAATGGTTAAAGATATAGGCACTCTATCCTTCACTATATCTGGTCACCCTGAAGCTGCAGGCTGAAAGGACTAGTGCCTCTACTAGTGCTCCCACACCCCTTACTGCTTTCCCTTTCTACTGGGCTACCAGCTGAAAGGGGAGACAATGATTGGTAAATCTATCCCTAGACAGCAGTTGACAAGGTATGGAGGGGAGGGGGCAGCTTCAAAGAAAATTTATCACCCAAGCCTCTCAGTATCTTAAAGACATCCTGATTAATTTCAGTCCTGAATAATTCAACTTGCTTCCAAGATGGGAGGTGAAAATCTCAGAGGTTTACAGAGGGCACGAGGCTAGCAGAGTAGCATTTATGCAGCCTCTGATTGATCCTCCACCTGCCAATCAACACCATCAAGTATGTTCAGGTGGCAATCCTATTACACCACCTAAGCCCCATTGACTGTAATGGGGCTAGCTTCTGAGTAAACAAGCATAGAGTTGAGCTGGCAGCTTTTGGTAGAGAAGGAGACCATCTATCACATGTGATATGTCAGAAACTACAAACCACTTATTTTGACTTTATTTTTCCTATTTTTTCATAACAGCTGCATCTGAACACCACTGGTATGAGCATGGTCTTGGTGATGCAGGCATGGTCTGCAGTTTTGGAGCCCTTACTCTGCCAAATTGCCAAAGCTTGACTCTAAACATCTTTCTGAGGCTTTCCATGGTTCCTTATGCAGAAATTATGTCTACGTAATGTCATTAATAGTTTGTCATTGCTGATCATTCCTAGACAATTTTTATTTCTCTACCTAAACATTGAAAATGGGTAAATGAAACCAAATCTTCATAAACAATAATGGCATTGGTATTTTTAAAAGGCACAGAAAATACTTGATGTTTTGAGAAAAGAAATGCTCCAGAAGTCTTTGGCATAAAAGATGCTGACTTTTCACCTCATCGATTGAATAAGTGCAGTTAATCCATCTGCAGTGGGTGATCCAAGAACAATTCAAGGTCAGGAGTGCTTTGGTTAGATCTCACAATCCCCACTATTGTCTGCATTTGAACATTTCATTCTAACTTGCTCCTAACATTTCCCTTATAATGCTATACAAGACCGAGATGGCACAGACTCCTTGTCAACTTCCTTTTAATGAGAAATGACTCAAGCTCATCAGTGAATAGCCATTTCAACTGGATATAAAATTTGAGGAGAACATTTCACCGATGGTCTTACATCTGCAATAACTTTCTATAACCTCATGGACACAAGCTTAGCCTGCTTATGGAATTCAAGGAGACATAAAATAATGAAGGCACAGAATTTCATCCCAACCAGGTATGGGGTTGGACCCTCGTTTCTGGTTAGGAAAGAGTGGTTGATGAACCAGGTACTAGACCTGCTGATTACCATTGGGTTGTTGGTATAGTCAGAAACAGCAAGGGCAGAAAGGCTAGAGTGTCCTAAAGTTCTCCTTCATGATGTGGGGCATCAAGAATGGGGCAAAGGTCAACAACAGCCCAATCCTAGCCAACTTTCTAGTGTTGCTGCAGCTGTGCCCACGGGGGGGGGGCAGTCATGGATGCCTCCTCAAGGTAAGGGAATGTCCTGTACCTCGTCGTTTACCTCCAGGATGCATTGTGGTTGCATTGGCCTTGTACAGTTGATTAGGAGTGGGCTGTAAAATACTTAGGGTGCAATCCAAACAGCACACTATGCTGGCCCAAGTCCCTTGGCCAGCCTGGGAGGGTCGCAAATGTGCCATAAAGAACATTTGCGCCTCCTCGAGGGGAAGCCAGGCCGGCACTCCGAGAAGCACCAGCCTGCAGAGGCTGACATAAACCTCTGCACCGGCTTCCCCTCAGCCACTTGTGTCAGCCCGCCTGCGCCAACGCAAGTGGAAAAGGTAGGCATGGGGGGCGGGGAAGAGGAGGGAGGGAGGCTTTCCTGGGTGGGGGAGGGTGGGTGATGGGCAGCCCTGGGGGTGGGCAGGGAGCAGGAGGCAGGGCTGGGATCCAGCAGTTATGGCAGATCCCAACCCCTGTTCCTGGGGAGAACGGAGCAGCTTCAAGCTGCTCTGCTCTCCTCAGACTTGTGCCACCTCCAGAGGTGGTGCAAGTCCAAGACGACCCATTGTGGCCAGCGGCCCTTACCTCTGGCTGAGCCACTTCTGGCCACAATCCTGTGCTGGATACAGAGCAAGTCTCCTGGCTTGCCTGTTCCTGCAGAGGTTATTATTGCGCCCTTAGTCTCTCAACATACCTGATGACTTCATATTGAAGTAGGGTGTCAGGAGTCACCACAGCTAGAATGGAAACTTGCAACTCTATGCATGACTGCTCCATGTGACAAATCACTAGGATTACATTCAAGTATCTTCCTGGACCATGAGTATCTAGGTTCTGGCTGATCCTGCTGACTCAGGCTACCCATTGGACCCTTCTGAACAAGACAGGACTACCCTGCTAGCTCACCACATAGGGCAGCTGTGTGGCTCTCATCTTTAGGGGGGGGACAGTTTCAGAGCTTAAAGGCTAGTATAACATCTAAATTCAACAACCTAGTCTAGATTTTTTCACCAAATTGGAACTTTTCCTTCGATTTTGCAAAGGTTTTAATTCATCAGTTCAGCTCATCCAAGTGATTGGCCTTGGCTGGGGCAAATCTCTCCTTTCTGGGTCATACACATAAGTCCTTTTTCTTTCTCCAGCACTGTCATTGTTAGACGTAAGTGTCTCATAATCTGATGCCTGGAATCTGATTATTCAGGTTGCTTGCCTTGCAGGTTGCTTATATTGCTTATTGATTACTTAGCTGCTTAATGACCAAATTCCCCACACTGAAAGAAAGATTTTGGAAGTGATAGCATGTGCAAAAGGCTCTTTTTAATGTGTCTGACAGAGGACAATTATTTCACACATACAGCTATTACTTAATTCTCCAGTCACTGAGTGGTTAATGTGTGTATTAATTCACCCTGAGCTATAATATGAAAGGGAGGTGAATTACATTCCAAATGTCAGTGCAGATTTCAGTACTACTATCTTACAGCCCTATCCTATCCACACTTTCCTGGGAGTAAGCCCCACTGACTAATAGAACTTACTTCTGAGTAGACATGCATAGGCTGTCATTCATTAATGGGCGAATGCACTGATGAATAGCTTATATGATAATGTCTAAATGTGAACGGATAATATTTGGATTATACCGTAACCATTTAAACTTTTAGAAAATTGAGATTATCATAACACAGGACTTCAGCATTTATTATCTGATCCACTACCCAATTATACTGAAAGCTTCCATTTCAACAAATGCAAGTATGGAGGCATCCGAATGAACTAGGTGGAATTTATTTTAGAATACATATGTTTAAGCCTGCAAGTCCAAATAATTTTGCTTAGTAGCGCCTGAACATTGTGTTGCCTTTGCCAAATATAAAGTGCAATCTAAAAACTGATGTTAAAACTGGAGTTACCTTTTCGGGAACCACACTCTTGCCATCCCAAGCATAACCTCTCTTTGTGAAGTAGTTCACTGTTGCAAATTCAATCAGTGCCGAGAAGACAAATGCATAGCACACAGCTATGAACCAGTCCATAGCAGTGGCATAAGCCACCTTGGGAAGGGAATTTCGGGCACTGATACTTAGTGTGGTCATTGTTAGGACAGTTGTCACCCCTGTGAAGTAAAGAAACATTTTGGGATTTATTACATCATTGTTACCTCCTTTTCAAAGCACAAATGCAATCTTACTTACTCTGTAGGTCACTAGAATTAGAAATTCCAGGTGTTACTTTGTCATGTTCATTTGGGTCCCTTGTATATTATTGGTTGTATTTTCTTATATAAGAAGCAGATGGCTACTTTAGGGTGCCCAAGAGGTTGTACATGGAACAATGGCCATATCTCAACCTCCTTTTGAAACTCAGTTTCAAAAATATTTTGTCAGGTAGCATAGGAGGAGGGTATTACTATCTGAAATGTAGGTCCAAAAGCCCATCTGGGCATGTGGAAGTAGCTGCAGATACTTCAGATCCTGAAGAAACCATTAATAGAAAGCAATCAGTAACACGCATTTAAGAATTCTCTTTCTCACAGTGAACATATATTAGGGTGCAATCCAGAGTACAACATGTAAAGTACGTAAAGCACATTTGCACCTCCTTGGGAGTAAGCTGCACTGGTGCACAGAAGTGCCTGAGCACATGGAGGCTGAATCCAGCCTCCGTGCAGCTTCTGCGGCAAGGTTCTGGAGTGGGCAGGGAGGAGGCAGGAAGGAGGCGTTCCTGGGAAGTGGGAAGGTGAGTGGTGGGTGGCCCCGGGGGTGGGTGAGCAGGAGGTGGGGCTGGGATCCGGCAGTTATGCCAGATCCCAACCCCCATTCCCAGGGATTTAGGAGCACTTCAAGTTGCTCCGCTCTCCTTGGATTGTGCCACCTCAGGAGGTGGCGCAAGTCCAAGGAGACCCATGGGGCAAAGATGCTTTACCTTACCCGGAGGTAAGGGGAAAAGTTTCCCCTTTCCTCTGGCTGAGCCACTTTGGGCCCCTATCCCACGCTGGATACAGCGCAAGCCTCTTGGCTTGCCTGTTCCAGAGCAGGATAGGATTGTGCCCTTAAGCAGCTATTCTCTTGCACTCATATACATGCTTATCCTAGGACAACAGTTCCTGATTCCTGATGGTCCTTCTGTCCTATGTTTTCCAACATAAATAAGCTCTAATTACAGGAGGTGAAACTAAGGTTACAGCTGGAGGATAACTAGAAACAAGAAACAATTGAAACTAAGGTCAGCCCTTACCATTAGGCAGGGTGAGGTGGCCTGCCTGAGATGGTCAGTCTTGTGGAACCATTAAAGGGCAGCAAGCAATCAATTATCAAGTTTGTCATAATGGTTTTTACCCCAGGGATCTGGATTTTCTGCCTCAGGCAACAAAAACATCTTGGGTCAGTCTGATTGAAACCCATCTCTCTTGTCATTTGCAGTGGAGTTTCCTTTGCAACAGTTAGGTCTTGACTGGACAAATTGGCTTAACATTAAAAATGAATTGCAGGGTTCCTTCCACGCATTTTCTTGTTTTGAAATCCCTTCACTCATTCAGCAGTAGCGTTTTCAAGCTGTTCTCTGTAGGCTCAGGGGCTAGTTTCTAACATTGATCAAATAAGAAAGACGACTCCGCTGTGTAATATACTTTGCGTTTTGAGGAGCACAGTTCCGCACCTGCCGCGGAACAATTTCCTCTTTAACTAGTCACCAAGCTTTTACTGAGAATAAGAGGCTTGCGTTTGTGTTGCGTTGCTTACCGTTGCGTTAAATCACATATCCACCAGTTACCTTGACAACTGCAGACATTTCATGTATTAAATCTCTGCTACAGTATATTTCCACTGTGTCAAGTGTAAGCCAAAACACATAGCTATCAGAAATATCTTGTGCAATCCATATTCAGATGCATTACTTATTTTCGGTGGGAAATAATCCAAGCTTTCAATTATCAGTCATCCTATTCTGCAGTGTCTCTGACTACGAAACAATTGATGTAGGAACAGTGGATTTAAGGCTGTGGTTCAGCACTCTGCGAAGCTATTTTAATCCCATTGAAGTCAGTGGATTTTAGCCTTCCGACCCTGCACAGGGCCCAAACTGACCAAATTCTAAATACTTCCTACCAATTGTTACAGGTTCACTGTCATATGAAACATCTGGAGATTTTTCTCTTTCAGGATAACTGAACCTAAAGATGAAATGAATCCAGAGAGAATGAAAGGCATGAAGCACATACTGTGCCAAGCATTTGCAGACAAAAGTTCAGACCCAAGACACCAGTCCACAAATGAGTTGAGTTGGTTGTGTTGAAAAACACGACTGAGCAGCAGTTCATAGGATCTGAGCAAAGCAAAGATCCTAGTGGAAGTCAATCGCATTCCTTTGACTAGTTTTTTGTCTTAGCTTGATGCAAGAGAGCTGCGGTCTACAAGGGCCCCTGCATAGCTTCGCCAATGCCAGAAATGAGCGTTGACTAGAAATAGGTTTCATTTGTGTGGCATCCCAAGGATCCAGGAACAGTTACCTAATGTGTATAAATGAAAGTGAGAGAAACAGGTGTTCCAAATTCACAGACATGGGATTTGTTTTCAACTGCACTCCTTTTAGTCAGTATTTTGCAGTGCTGCAGCTGAAGACAATCCATGGGGACAGAGTGACAGCTTCTATCAGCTACACTAGAGAATCCAACAGCCTGATCCTAACCGTGTCCACCTGGAACACTGAAACCATTGAAATAAATAGAATTTATGCCCCAACTGACACCAGAAACAGTAATGGAGATGCAAAATACTTTGACAGGATAAATAAGAGTCACCATTTGATAACACACAGAATCTGCAGTGTGATTAAAATACTCCTAACTCAAATTCCAGTCCAAGTATAAGGAAGCATTCAGTCTGTAGTGGCAAAGGAAATCTTACTGCCAGCTTTGGTCCAACATGTCGGGCATGTGTGAGTCATATGACTGCTGTTGAGAGTTTGTAGATAAGGCTAGCTTATTGATTGATTAAAGTGTGATTGACTGTTTTGTTTCCAAAGAGGTGGTCAAGGCTCATGGCTACGAAACGCAGATTTTTGCTGCTATAATACCTATCCTTATTAACATTATTATTAACAGTATTTATATACCGCTTTTCAACCAAAGGTTCACAAAGCGGTTACAGAGAAAAAAATCAAATAACTAAATGGCTCCCTGTCCCGAAAGGGCTCACAATCTAAAAAGATGCAAATGAATACCAGCAGACAGCCACTAGAACAGACAGTGCTGGGGTGAGGTGGGCCAGTTACTCTCCCCCTGCTAAAAAAAGGAGCACCCACTTGAAAAAGTGCCTCTTACCCAATTAGCAGGGGTTAATCCTTCTTAAGCTAGGACCTATTTCTGAACTCATGTGTTCTGTGTAGACACTCTTTCAGGGTCCTTACTACTGTTATAGAGATTAATGAAAAAGGTTTCAGGCTTAAAGCACAGAAAATATAGATTTTACCAAAAGAAATCATTTTTCCAGTTTGCCAAAATATGTTCTCAAAATCTCCAAACAAGGAAACATTCTAAGGTAAATCCAGACTGGCAGTAAACTGTTTTCTGTTAATCTTGTCTACATTGTTAATCTTGCCTGGAAGTAAGAGCAGTCAAGGTTCTGAAGTCTACTGACTAGTCTGACTAGCCTCCTGTATTAGCATGTAATTGATGTTCATTAACATTTGAAATGATTAGCAGTCCTATTGGTACAGGGCACTTACCAAACACAGTTCTTGCTGGGACAGATTCTCTGTTGAGCCAAAAAGAAACCTGAGACAGAATCACAGTCATGATGCATGGAAGATATGTTTGAATGACAAAGTAGCCAATCTTCCTCTTCAAATGGAAGTGGGTCGTCATCACAACATATTCTCCTGGGGGGGGGGGAACATGAAATCTCAGTAGTGTTTTTTTCCAAGTACTCAGGATCAAATGCTTCAAATTCTTGCATCAGAAATAAGTCAGACACAATTATACGTATTTACTGTAATCTAACATTGATTCCAATCTCAGAATTTTTGAAGGAGCACAATGTCTGGGGAAGAAGGGTAATTTGGGATTTCATAGCTTTCTCCCATTCCGCAGTTCCATCATGCTGAGTGGTTTGGAACTGTACTCCCCTTGCACCCAAAAATTCCCTTTTGGAAGACTTTGATGGATTTGCTTTGATGGGTAACACAGGGTTTCTTCTCTAGCATGTAACTTGCTGGAAGCTGCCAGAGCAATTTTCTTCCCAGATATTCTCTGTTCTCTACTTGTGGCACACCATAGTTTGGCTTCCACAGGCCAGGTCTACACAACCACCAAAGTGAATGCAGCCAGCATGCTCTATAGCAGGGGTCTCTAAACTTTTTGGCCAAAGGGCCCCATCAAATATCTGGCACACTGTCAAGGGCCGAAAAACAAATTAAATATAAAATTTATATAAATACATTAGAAATGGAACTTAGATGAATGGGTTCAAATGTCCAGGACTTCTCCAAGCATGAACACAACCCAAGAAATAAAGAAAACAATTAAATGGACCCCCATTCCCTCATCCCACAAGCACAACTCTGGTTGTGTTTGGTCAACTGGGCCAGAGGTGCTCAGGGGATCAGAGACTGGCTGCGGGCTGGGGTTTAGAGATCCCTGCTCTACAGCATGACCTACAAAGAGCTCCACTCAGCTTCTTTTAGCATATCTCATCTGCTTCAGCTTAACTTGGCTAGGATCAATTGTCATTTGTCTCCTCTCTCCCAGAACGGATTCTATCCATAGTCATTCCACCTGGCTGCAGTAGAAAAAGAGGCAAGATAACACTGTCGACTCAGGGCGCAATTCTCTTGGCTTGCCTGTTCCAGAGCAGGAAAGTGGCCAGAAGTGGCTTAGCTAGAGGCAAGGGAAAACCTTTCCCCTTACCTCCGGGTAAGGGCTGCTGGCCCCTATGTGTCTCCTCAGTCTCCACCTCTGGAGGTGGCACAAGTCCAAGGAAAGCAGAGCAGCTTGAAGCCACTCCATTCTCCCCAGGAACAGGGGTGGAGATCCCACCTCACCCACCCATGGGGCCACCCACCGCCCACCCCACCTCCGCCCAGGAATGCCTCCATCCCACCTCCTCTCCACCTCCCTTCCACCTACCTTTGTGGCTTCAGAGAAGAAGCTGGCATGGAAGCTTGCTTCAGCCTCCGCAGGCCAGCACTTCTTGAAGTGCTGGCCTGGCTTCCTCTCGAGGAGGTGCAAACGTGTTTACAGACCCTCCTGGGTCGGCGCAAGGGACTTGTGCCAGCCCAAATCATTTCTAGGATTGCGCCCTCAGTCAGTATGTCTGGGACCAACTGCTATTGTTTCCTTTAATGGCCATTTCACCTGGTCTTGTGATTTGTATAAACTAAGGAAGAAGTAGTGTCTGAATTGGTGCCCAATCCTATGCATGTCTATAAGGGGATTTACTTCCAAGTAATCAATGGGTCTAACTCCCAGGTTAATATGGATAAGATTGCAGACTAATGGCCCAATCCAACGCTAGCTAGCACTGACAGAATGGGCGCACTCACTGTCGCAAATGTGGCATAAGGCATGTTGCGGCAGTGTGGAGGCCCACAGCACTGGTCGCAAGTCCTCCATCAGCATGATGCTGCCACTTAGGGGCCTACTTCTGCTGGAGCAGGTAGGATCTCCATTGGACGGTAGAAATGGGGGAGAATGGAATGGGGTGGGGGAGCATTAAAGAATAGAGGGAAGGCAGAGAGGGAGTATTTCAGGCCTGGGAGGGGGCAAAGATGGAAGCCACAGCTACTGCCAAATCCTATTCCCCCTCCCAGGCTTGGAAGCCCAACATGAAGCAGCCCAGATTTGCTCCAGTGGTATCACTGGCACGGATCCAAGTAGCCCCTTAGAGGGGACTGGGATAAGGGGAAAAATAACCCCTTCCCCCGACAAAACCTCCTGCAACAGAGTCTGCACCAGCCATGCTGGAACACAACACAGGACTATCATTAAGCTGCCGTTTGTTTTCCTGTTCTCCTCCCATCTCCTTTTCCTTTTGTAGCATATTTATTAGAGTGTAAGCCTGTGGACAGGGCTTGCACTGTTTTATAATCTTTGTTTAGCGACTAAAAATTTCCAGACACTTTTTGGAAATATTTGGACACTGTATTTGGAAATAACTCAGAAACATTTTTTGCTGCTTGCCTAGAACTGAGCATACAGAGATGATCATCATGCACCAGGCATGACCACAATATGTGGGTGACAGGTGGTGTTCGTTCAGTAGGCCACATGCTGTGGAAGCCTTAGATAGATTTATCTTCAAAGGATGCAGGCGGCTGACTGTTTTTAAGAAAGATGGCTTGTCCAAATGTCCACCGAGTCCCTTCCTACTCTGTTGTTCTATGAATTATAAATTATTTGTGGTTTTCATCTCTTTAAAATAAAACTGTTCACTGAAAACCATCTGATCTCAATTTAATCGCTGTGGCAAAATTGTATTTTCCAGAAATTAAGCGAGCATCTAATTTTTAGTTTCACTGTTTGCAACTATTAGTTGGAAATTTAATAACTTGAAAGATCAGATGCCTTAGGGATCTAATAATGTGGCATTATGTTCAGCACTGACAAGACTGAAACAACACAGATGTCAGCACCAAAAAAAAAAAAAAAGGGTAAGTTTGAAATCAAATTAATTCCTCTGCCAAAATGAGAGAGGTCATCTGCAATAGTTCTGGGCCTTTCAATAACAATAGCACAGCCTCAAAGTGGCACTAGCTGTAGGCAACAAGTAGTGGTCCTAGGTGAGGATGTTTATTTCCAAGAGTATCAAAAAACACATCTAACCAGTTCAACAAGGCCCTGAACAAAGAGAACAAGGCAGATGAGGATCCTCACCCAGATGCATGACTGCATTTGCACGGGCTATGCACAGAAAAGGTTCCGGGGGTCCCTTTGATAAGTCAAGTTTAGGGAACCAGAACTGGACTTACAGTGAAACAACTTATAAAGGGGAATTTATAAGGGAAAATAAGGGGTTATGAATAGGGGTTACAAGGGATTAGTAGCTGTTGTCTATGCAGCAAATTCAAATATCCAGGAAGGGCAAGATAAAAAGACGCTCCAGTTAATGACGACACACAATACCAAAACATAACAAATGCCACAGGCAATACAATAATGTAATACTGGAAGTAACAATGTTCTTTTAAGAGAAAGAAAAGCCCACAGAGCAAACAGTAGCAAAATGTAGATATCCTGTGCTGACCCTCTGCAAGCTCTGAGGAAAACAGAGCCTGCATGTAGACATAAGTGCAGGAATTTTCACCTTCAGATCCTCTAGGGCCTTAAACGTGGGGAAATTATAACAGGGAGACCCCCTGTAGTTTCATTCATAGATGTCCCTTGCTGGATCAACGCACTTCATTCAGATCATTTTCTTAACGGCATGCCAAAAGCAATTTTCAGTTTCCAAAGTATTTTCCTGCTTTGAAGCTGAAAAGCAAGTCTACCTTTTTGTTGCACTTTACAAAGTGTGCATTATGCATCTCTGGACAGACTGGCTTGCAAGACCTTTTATTTTTTTATTTTTTTTTATTTTTATTTTTATTTTTTTGCATATATGACCTATCTAGCTCAGTTTTAGCAAAGTTTATTCAAGTCAAATTAGAACATAGGAAAGTTTGTGTTTAAAAAAAAAATCAAGTTTTTGACCACCTAATTCAATACCTTTTGTTCTCATTGTAAGGAATGAGATATTCCAAAGATAGTTATGTTGCAAGAAAACCGTTCATTGTACACTGAGCTATGTGGAACTAACTTATTCCAACACAGACTCTGCGGGCTGAGAGGTCTTCCTAGCCCTGCCTCTTGCTAGCACCTATTAAAAAGTGCTCAAAAGGTCAACCAAAGTCTTAGATCTCAAGCCACATGCTCTTTCCCTATAACCCCTTTCCTTTGGATAACCTATATATGTCACCATTTGCATTTTGGTTTCTGTAAGCTTTAGGGCTTTCTCCCCCCATCTTTTGTTTTATGTGTGTTGTCAGCAGTGATCTAGATACAAAGAATCAAATAAACTCTTCTCTAGCCTGTCAAAGGGATCTGAGCTCAGCTGTGTATTGATGCAGACTTATTTTCTCTTTAATATTTAATCTTTGATATTTTTCATTCCCTGATACAACTGTCTTTTATTTCTTGTTTTTACTAGTCTGTAGAAGCATCTTCTGCAGAAGTTGGCACTAATCATAAATAACAGTGATTAATGTATTTTAAGCCATTATGTTAATTTTGTTTTGATATCTCTGTAAATTGGAATTCCTTATTTTTTCTGCCTCAGCTGCTTCATTCCTGACAGCATTGACAAAATGCTGGGGATAGTGACTTGAATGTTAACTGTGTGCTTTCCATCTCCTTTTTTTTTTTTTTTTTTTTTTTTTTTTTTTTTGGAATGGAAAGCAAATAGCAAAACCTGCAAATGATTCTTCATATCCTGTTTTAGATGAAAGGGTTGTCTGCAAATTCCTAGAGATTCTAGCAGCCAGGTAGGCTCTCACTCTTATACAACTCAGCTCTCTCCTTGATGCTTATTTAATTCATGACTGACATGCAATAAAATACAATGGTGAGGAAGGGAGGGAGCAAATATATTTCAGTGGCAGGAACCACCGGCTCGCCTCCATAATATTGAGTGTAACATGACTACATTCCATAATGGGTTGATTTGGATATTGTTCATTGAGCATTCAATCCAAGCCACCGTGAGAGTGCTTTATGGTGTCCAAACTCCCATTGTGTTTTGCATTTAAAGCTCACCCTTTTTTAGAAACAGGCAAAATAAATTAACTTAGCCATCTTGATGACCTAGTATTCCAAATAATGTGCACATTCCAGGCAGATTACAAAATGCCATGCGACACTGCATTGATCTCGATTTGCTTTTATATTCGAGCATGATTGGTGGTGCACATTTGGGGAAAAAAAATCTTGTTCATGTATATAAATAGATCATGTTCAACACATTGCATGCAACTTTTGGAACCCTGGGTCATCAAAAGCCAAATTCTGGGGGGAAGGGGGGAATTGCCCATTTTTTTAAGACAGGGATGAGCCTTATTAAAACTTGTGATCCCCTAGTTCACTGGTTCCCAGACTATGAGCTGTGGCTCCTGGGGAGCCGTGGAATCCAGCCAGAGAGCTGCGAAATTTTCACAAAAACCTGCTGTCCTATACAACATATAGGATTGCAACCCTAATGGGGAGCTGCAGCCAATGGCCCAGTAGGTCAAGAGAGGTGCCAATCCAAAAACATGGGAACCACTGCCCTAATTTTTTTGTAAATGCTGACATGGCTGTACTGCTGTACAAGTAAAGATGAGCAACAATACAACAGTAACAATATTGTGGAAGCAGAGGGGCTAGAGAGAGGCTCCAGCTCCAGAACAAGTGTGCAGGTTTTATTCCCACACAAATACCAACTCTGTATTATGATCTGCAGTGACTCATTGGATCAGGCACTAAATAATTAAGTAAATTCACCTTTGTTAATAGATTTATATGCTGTAATAATCTGTGCTCCTGCAAGAGCAATGCAAAGGTACATAAACTTTTGGGAGCTTGGTCCAAGAAAAAATTAAGCTGCATCTGAATGTACAGTTCTGTAGACATCGAATCTATCTGTTCAAGGTGCACTGTACAAAGGTGGAACCAAATGGCCCAGTGAGATAGGTTCTTATCTCTTCAAACACTATTGCCTACAATGTAAGAATGCTGAGGGTATCTCAAAGGCAACCCCAAGACTAGGGAGCATACTTCTTTGAAAGCCCAATTGAGCTTGGCTATACCCCTAAACAATTTAATATTTATTTTGAGCTTTTAAATAATGTCTTCATTTCTAAGTGAGGCAGTCTCAAAATGCCCCCCTTATGAAAACCTTTGTGAGATGTTCAAAAGTGTTTACATATTTAGAGTGAGAACAAAGTCATACAGAAAGCATTGCCCTCCCCCTGAATTGACTTTATTCCCTTTTCCCATGATGTTGCCACAGAAGCAAATCTGATTGGTGTTGTGATGCCATTATTCCCAAAAGGAAGAAGGCTAAAGGTCTAAAATAGACATAATTGACAGGAACAGTTTCACGCTCTTAAATACAGAACTGCCCCAATTATGTATAAAGAGGGTGGGGCATCTGCTTTTAATAGCAAAAGAGGTGCTATTAAGGTACAAGGTAAAAGGCTCTCCTCACCTGTACTGGATTGCACAATATCCGAATCCACAGTTTGTCCCATGAGATCATATTGGTTTAGCCGAGAGCCATCTTCGGCAACTACAACAGACCGTGCTGGTTCCCTTGTCCATTCATACATTACCTCTGACTTTGTATAAGCATCTAATTGAAAAGAACACAATGTCATTTCCAAGGATTTTTATTAAAGGTCAATGCTCATTTCAGTTCAGATCACATATCATGCGCTTGCCTCCTCCTTTTTCAAACCAGAAAGAGTGCACTGTCTGCTATTATTATTATTATTATTATTATTTATTTGATTTGTACTCCACCTTTCTTCCCGAAGGGCACCCAAGTTGACTAACAGCACTTAAAAACCATAAAATACATAAAAATACATAAAATTATAAAATTTATAATAAACCATAATAAAATAAATAGTAAAACAGCAAGGCCTGCAGCTTTAAAATGAGCAGTATAAAAGCAATTATTTAAAAAGCAGCCATTATGCCCTCTATCAGGCATAAAATGCTTTCTGAAATAAGAAAGTCTTCAGGCCTCACCAGAAGGTTAACAGAGAAGGAGCTATTCGGACCTCAAAAGGGAGGAAATTCCAAAGTACAGGAGCCACCACTGAGAAAGTCCTGTATCTGGCTGCTATCCCCCTCACCTCTTTCAATGGCGGCACAGCCAACAGGGCCCCTCCTGATGACCAAAGAGGACGGACCGGACTATATGGAAGAAGGCGGTCTCTCATATACACTGGTCGCAAGCTATTCAGGGTTTTAAAGGTGAAAATCAGCACCTTGAAATGGGTCCAGAAAAAAAAACGGCAGCCAGTGGAGCTGCCAGAGCAGCAGCGTGACAGAATCAAACCGCCAACCTCCAGCAACTACATAAGCCGCCGCATTCTGCACTAGCTGCAACTTCCAGACCGTCTTCAAGGGCAGCCCCATGTACAGCGTGTTGCAACAGTCTAATCTTGACATCACCATGGCATGGGCCACCATGGCCAGTTCCGACTTAGGCAGGTACTGCCGCAGCTGGTGCACCAACCAAAGTTGGGCAAAGGCGCTCCTGGTCACAGCCGACACCTGGGCATCCAGGAGTGAATTGCTGGACAGGGTTCCTGGCAAGGGAGATAGAATCCTATCATGACCCCCCCCCCCCGTCCCTGCAGTCGTGGCTGCTGCACTACCAGGAAACCCAGTGGACAAAGCTGGGAAAGATTCACTCCTCCTGCTTCATCCAACCAGGTCTCCGTGATACATACCAGATCAACATCCTCACCCAGCATTAAATCCTAGATGAGACAGCTTTTGTTATTACTGATCTGGCATTTAGAAGCAGCAGTTTCAGACCCAGGGCACTACTGCAAAGGCCCTAGTCGTCAGAGAGCTGGAGGGAAGGCTGGAAACAGGGACAGTCTGTCTATGATGGTCTCTCCTTCCCCTAGAACGGCCAGCCCTATCTTTACACTAATCCTATCTTTACACTGAGAAACTGATATGTGACCTAGTAACTATTATGACTTTTCTTCAAGGGAACTTTTGGAGGATGCATAAGAGAAAATAAGGCAGCTCAAAGCTGCAGTAGCCAACCAGCCTCCCCAGGTATGTGAAGCCAGTCTGTGAGGTAGGGATTTTATGCAGTGCATATTTTCTGATAGTCTTTTCCATTTCACAAGTTTCGTCATCTAGGTTCCTTTCCAAATACTTTCATAATAACCAGGACACAGACGACAGGGAACTATGCCAGGGATTATTGTGGGTAGGTACTGGCAGTGGCCTGTACCTTGGACTGGATTGCCTGCAATCATTGGATTGCCTGCAACATCATAACAGGGAATCTCATCTAAAACAAATGGTGACTCATAACTGTGATGTGTTGAATTGAACAGACTCTTTCCTATTTATATTCAGCCAGCATCCTATCCTGTGTATTTTGGCACTCCACACACTCATTCAATATTCTCCTTCCCATTTTTGGGAACAGCTAACATGGAAGTCCTTATAATCCTAGCTAAAATGAACAGGAGTACCTTTTAACTTCAAAGGGGCTTGTACGTAAAGACTTTCCAATTGATTTCAGCACCTATTTCATTTTGAAAAAGGACCAAAAGTCTGCTCTCATTTGGATTTTTTTTTTAAACTTCTTGTTCATTCAAGATTTCTAAGAACAGCTATGAATGATAGAAAATAATGCAAAAATGAGCAGCAGTTGAACATAGTTCATTGTCACCAGAGCCAATTCACATATACTCTGCGTGGTTTACTGAAGTCACTCTTCCCTGATAAAATGTTACTGAAACAGAGCAAGTCTCCATGTACTGTTCCCTACAACTCTGAAGTGTAGCCATTTTTCCTCTTTGTCTGATACCTGCTGTAACTGTTATTGAATTACATTTATTCATGTAGAAAATCTTCATTTAAGGAATAAAACTGTAGAGATTGGAAAGTCTGTGTGCCCACATCCAATCCCAGGCTCTTAGACACCCTGTTCTGACTGTTAAGTGGCCTGCGGAAAAGAATGATTATCAAAGTCAACTTACAGCTTCCAAATTTCAAAGGGCAAGCATGTGCATCCATGGGGAAGTCTTCTAAATGCATTGGACATTCCGCCCTCACTGTGAGTCTACAAGAGGAGTCACAAGCAATAGAACAGACTCAGTACCGAAACATGCACATTACAATAAAGCTTTGCAGTCTATCACAGTGTGCTTAATGTCATGTATCAAGTGATCGTCTGCATGAGCTTACTCAAAAATACTTTTGCTCATTTGGTTTAACATTCCCTTCTTCTGTTCATGGCTGACCCTTCAGATACCGTCGTTCCAATGTCTTTATCAGTACCAGGAATGTTCCGTATTTGCCAATTACTGGAGTATAACTCAGAAGCCATTGATTCATTTCATCTTAACAAAAACCAGTCTGCAGCTTACTTGCTCCACTGCAGACTTCAGTAGGACTGCTATGGGACAAAGGGTCAAATTCTAGTAAATATCAGCAAAGCCAGATAATCTATCATTGCTGTCGATTTGTGCCTCCACTGAGCTACTCAAGGCTCCTTCTGATCATTACAGTTAAGACAGAAAATGGTGAAGAAGATGCACATATTTGCAGAGTTGAAATCTTCAACAATCAGATGCATATTTGCAGAGGAACACTTTTTAAAATGGGATGCCTGTATCTTGTTCTTATGGACCTCCTCTTCTCCTAATTCAGGCTTTTATGGGGAAGGGGGGGAGGAAGCAGAATTAGAAATGTCCACTATACTCCATCCAATAGTCCTTTTTATTCGTCCTGGATCTGGTAGCATGACCTCATTTATATTCCATTGTCTCCCTCCAATTAAAGAGATGCTATATAAACTAACTATAGAAGACAGACTCCTTCTTTCTATGTATAGGATGTTACTTTAGTATCATATTTCAAATTAACATTTACACTGCTGCAGTCGCTAAAACTCATCCACAAAGCTGAATTTTAATGGCTTAATCCCCAAACCTGTTAATTGAAATATGGAGCCGTTATCTATCCCAAAGAATTCAGATGAACTGAATCAGATTACATGGCAGAAAATGAAAAAAGTGAGTGTGAAGAAAAAAAAAAAACCAGAAGAAAAACTGACATAGAAAACAGGTACGTTTACAGCCCAGTCTGATTTGGCATTTTCGGAAGAACAGAAGTGTACTGGATCAGGTAAGGTGGCGGAGGGGGGCGGTTCAAGGGGGGAAGGTGAGGATTGGGGGAGGATTGGGGTGCGGAGCAGCATAGACAGAGAGCTTTTTGGACATGAGTGGGATTGATCCTGGCAGCAGCAGCGCACACCAGAATGCTATCCCCATTTTCCCAGCCCCACAAGCCCCCTGCATTTCCTCAGACTTGCATGAGCAATATAGCTTGTGTAGGTCTGAGGAGACCCAGGGCCCAATCCTTTCCAATTTTCCAATGCCTGCGCAACTGTGCTGGAAAATTGGATCAAATTGGGCCTTCACTGACTGCCTGGCAGCCTATAGAGATGTAAGTAAAAATAGTATTTTAAAATATCTCACCTCATTGTATATAGCAATGTCCCATCTTCTGTAATTCGTAAGAGTTTGTTAGGCATGGTCATGTTGTGAGCTACTGATTTCTTTCCATTGTGGAAAAAGGTATCCGGTGTCCATATTTTGCTGGCCATTAAATTATTAAGCCGGAGGACTGTCATAGGTCCTTTGAACTTCAGTCTTTCATCCCGCCAACTTTGCCGGAAAAATACATCTATTGTGTATTCCTAAAAGTAGACAATGGAGAGCTTTGAAAGTAGTCAATTTGGCATTTGAAACATTGAAGAGTCAAATTAGACATAAAGAACAACAGTCGGTTTAACTGAATGAACATTTGACTGTATTTTGTCCTGGCATTTTGATGGAGTGATGGATAGGAGGATGGGGGACTTGACTTCCTTCTCACACACACTGATAATAACATCTGAATAGAGTGTGGGGGAGAAGGTTTTGAAAGAGAGCATTGGCAAATTCTTCCAGTGTTCTTACAAAGGCAAGAAACTGTTAATAGAGCAGGCTTCTGTTCCCAACATATTCCAGTATAATGTGTGCTCCATAGATTTCAAATCGTTTCCTGAAGGGACTGTTCATGAATTAGTTCTGCCAATGTATCTGCAACTCCCAAAAGAGGTACATCATACACACAACAAAATGCATACATATAACACATCTAGATTGCAAAACTACATCAGAACTGGATTAGGAAATCTAGACATGTGGGATCAAGAGCATGAAAACATCATCTTATAAACTTTACCAGGTCCTTTAAAACCCTTCATTTTTAATAAATGCCAGAAAAGCTATATTGAACCACCGCTGTTTAGCATGGAAGTGTTTTGGCTAAAAGAGCCACAGCAGTAGTGTAGCTGGGGCCAGGGCCTCTGAGAGGAATTTTATCAGGGGATACAAAATTTCTTTTGGGCCCCTTTACAAAGGGGGGGGGTGAAACTGAGCAGGGGAGGGTGGTGACAGGTGAGCAGAATAGGGGCAGGGAGGGGTGAAGCAGGGGGAGGGGAGGGTAGAGAGACAGCTGGAAAAGTCTTTGGAGCCCAGGTCTACCCACCCATGTGGCAGCAGTGGTGTCCCCAGCATCCCGTCATGGTAATGTCCCCAGCATCCCATACGGGCAACAAATCTGAGTAGATAGGAAAATGTCAGATCCCAGGAAATTTCTGGGCCCTTCCTTTGGCTCCTGGGCCCCCCTTTTTGCCCAGGGCCCGGGTACAAATTACCCCCTTTACCCCCCTCTCCTAGGCCCTGGCTAGGGGCAAAACAGTAAGCACTGCAGGCGCAGGAACACTCTGTGTAGGCAGCCCCCCCCCCATTCGCTGTTGGAGCCATTCTGGGCAACAACAGCAAAGTGCAGGAGATGCTGCTTGGTTCAGCAAGCGTTGCCTGTTGCCGTCACTGTTTGGAATGGCTCCGAGGGCAAGTGGGAGAAGCCACTTACACGGCACGTTGAAGTGCTGCAGTATTTACTGTTTTGCCCCCCTCTAGCTATGCGGCTGAGCCACAGTATCTCTTTACGTCTTACCACTTGCTCCAGCACAGATGTTATAATGAAATTCCACTAATGCATTATAGGGTTTTAGGGTTCCTCAGAGATTTCATGCAGCAACGTGGATACTCAAGCTTTGAAAGACTTGAATCGCCAGGCTTGAACTGAACCATAACAAACACTTGCTGGAAATGCAGATTCATTTGGAATCGAAGAGAATGAGTAGAAGGCAATTCCTCCACATGAAGGATGCGTGATGGGAAGTTATGGCATCCAATCAATAACTGTTTTGATTATGGCCTGAAATAATCCAGCTGGAAGTTATTCACTATGCTCTGTATTTAGCTCACCTTGCTTTCTGTCTCTGAAGCATCTCTGCCATATCCTCCAGATGACCCACGCACCTGGTGACCCATGCAAAGTTTCCCTCCCAGTTGCTACCATTTGCACATACTGGAAATGTGTTCAAAAATTCCAGAAGACTAGTATGGCCTCACTGGGGATGGCACTCAAGGTGGATGTTTATGTGTACTTAAATACAACCAAAGATGAAAGGCCATGGTTAAGACTGGGAAGACTGGCATAACTGTAGAAAGCAACTTAGATGAAAGCAATAACAGTTTATTCCAGGTTTCCTCATATGCACTGAAGAGTAAGTGGTTAAAAAAAAAATGGAAGAAGACAGGAAATCACTTACCATATCATGGTCCGAAACAGGCCCAAAGCTGGTGACAAAAATGTCGGTTTTCACTGCAGTTACACGCTCTGATGAAGCAGGAAATTAGGACAGTCAGTGCCTATCAGTACTTTCATTATATCCAACTACCAGCAACTCTTATCCAAAAAAGGGACATACTGACTTTGATCAGCTCCTTTAGCATTGGTCTAACCGAGGGTGCCTAAACCCCGGCCCTGGGGCCACTTGCGCCCTTAAGGACTCCCAATTCGGCCCTCAGGGAGCCCCCAGTCTTCAATGAGCCTCTGGCCCTCCGGAGACTTGGTGGAGCCCGCGCTGGCCTGATGCAACTGCTCTCAGTGTGATGGCCAACTGTTTGACCTCTCACATGAGCTGTGGGATGAGGGTTCCCTCCACTGCTTGTTGTTTCACGTCTGTGACGTAGCAGCGGCAGCAAAGGAAAGGCTGGCCTTGCTTTGTGCAAGGCCTTTTATAGGTCTTGAGCTACTGCCAGACCTTTATTCATTCATAGTTCCATCTCTAATATATTCATTTATGTAAATTTATTCAAATTTGAAAAGTAAATTAATTTTTTTTCCCAGCCCCTGACACAGTGTCAGAGAGATGATGTGGCCCTCCTGCCAAAAATTTGGACACCCCTGGTCTAACCCAACATGACTTGACTGTTTAGGCAAAAATTTACAAAGCATCTGTGTACATGTGCGTACAAATTCTCCCCAGATGTCCTTCTCAGAAGGAGCCCCCACAGTGTCCTCAAGCTGCTTTCTACGCACCATCAAGTTCAAAATACAGTTTGGGAATTTGGTGTGGGTTGTTTTGTTTGTTTTGAGAGCTGCTGTAGGGAGTGCACACATGATCTCTTCTGAATTCTTCTTTATCAAGGCATAAGTAACTCTATAGATGGTGTGTTGCCATTTATACTGTCCCTCTGTCCCTGTCCCTCTGACAGCCCAATCATATGATCAGGCTGCACTGCCAGAACTAGCATTCCAGAGGTCATTTATTTTTCCCCTTACACCAGGTCGAGCCCCAGCCTGCCCTAGCATGCCAGCAGAGGAAGTGGACCTAGCAGCAATGTTGCATGCCAGAACTTAGCCCCTCCATTTTAAACTTCTCTGCCCCTTTTCTCTCTTTGGACATACACCACCAAAATAGGTGGTGTGTGTCTGAGAAGATCTATAGACGGCCTCAGAGCTGTCTAGTAAAATAATTTTTACTTATCTCCTATTTACCCTCCAGATCCCCCCAGCACTGGATGCAGCACACACCTTTTTGACACAGCTACATCAGTTATGGTGGCAGGGATAGGACTGGGGCCTGAGACCCAAACCCTAACCAACTTTCCAGCACTGGCATAGCTGTGCCAATGAGGCATGTACTGCATTCTGCAGTTGGGTGGCACTCACGGAGGCCTCCTCAAAGTAAGGGAATGTTTATTCCCAGATTCCACCTATCATTCCAATATCCCCTGCGGTTTCAAATTTATTCCAGAAGCCAAGCCACTGTGATGAGCTCAGCTGTCACAGGAATATCACAGTGAGGTTCAGAAATGTCAGAACAGGACTGACAGAGGGGGAGGCTGGGCAAGAGCTCCAACACCAGGAAGTGTGTGCTCTTTCATAATTGTGAGGCAGAAGTACACATGGCCTGCTCTTTCACTCTCATAAGTTTCCCAGTTTGAATGAAAAATTATAGGGACCCTAGCTTTTAGGGGCCCTAGCAGACAATCATTCAACATACTCTAACTCGGTGAGCCACTGAAAAATATAGCCTGCAACGAGAACAGGAAAGCAGGATTTTCATCTGGGCAGGAAAGAATGCTGTAGCAGAATCCCAACTGCAGTTATGCTCAAGCAATGTCTTGTTAGAGAGCCATTTTTCATTGCTTTTGGGACTGACAAGCATATGAATGATACTGAAAAGGCATTTGGATAGTGGAATTTCCTAATTAGCCATCTTGGAAAATGGATGTGCTCTAATCGCATCTACTTATGAGAATATTAATTGCCTTAAAGAAAGGTAAGGATTTTCTTGACAGCTAATTGGGTTGGAATCTAATCCTAAAGAGGGTCACAACAAGAATTAACCTCCAAGCACTGCGGGTGTAAGGTTACTCCCAAAAGAAACAGTCATCCTGAAAAATGAGTCCTCATTTCTTAGCTGAGCAAAATGCTAGGGAATTGAGGCTGTGATCCCATCTAAAATATTTGATTAGGTCAGATGAACTAAGGTCCTAGCTACTTACATGCAAACCTGTGCAACCAAACATTGACAGCCCCTTTTCCCAGGAAACTCTACTTTGGGATGGGACAGATTACAATGAAGAACAGACAGGAAGGGGAAAGTTTCCTTAACACTTTATCTCACTCCAGTATTTCTCAATGTTTGTTCCCTGCCCCAGACCACTACAGATGGCCCACCAATTTGAAGTACCACCAGAATGATGTCATGACCAGTTATAATGATGTAATCACCAGTCATATCTGGCCTCAGGAGAGGCCAGATATGACATGACAAACACCAGTAAGAGGCTCAGAGTGGACTGGAGGACTTTTCGAGCATGAAAAGCATGCTTTGGAGCTTTGCTTGCTGAGTCGAGCCTCCTACCGGTTTGTTGGGTTGCGTTCCTGGTCTTGTTGCCAAGCAGCAGGGAACTGGGGGTCCTGCAAGTACCACCAGATACCACCTCAAGCACCACTGGTAGTACCTGTACCACTGGTTGAGAAACACTGTCCTATTCTATTCCCGATTGCTAGCTCCTCAAGTAGCTTTCCTGAAAAAACAGGATTTATCTTGCTTGGATTTGTGTATGAGGGGTAGTTGGGCTTTTAACCAGCCTTGGAAATGTACTTATTAATATTCATGACTGTTTTTAGAGTTACGGTGACAAAACATTGTTTCCTTAAGCCCTGTGAAAAGCAATATTAACATGGCACATACACATATTCTGTTCATGAACCTCAGACGTCCAACAAGAATCATTTCATTATCTGTTACAGCTTGGCCATTTTGAAGACTTTGGAACATTCTCATTGTATATAAAATGGAGCTGGATCTGAGCCTGATTCCAGGCAGGATGGAAATTTAATGTGGAATCAATGTGCTGGAATCTTTGTGGAAGAAAAGTCAGGTTTATAAATAAGCAGTGATGTTGCCTAGCCACCTCACTGACAGGCCAGTTTTCTACCTGCAGGATTCCTTTTTATTTGGGGGGGGGGGGATGGAGAATTGGTCAATCAGTCAACCCACCCACCCCTCTTGAAGGCTGACATAATATAGCATGGTATAGAAGCAGTAGTCACAGGTTTAACAACTCAGTGAGAACTCTCACACCCTTCATCCAATTCCTCTTTGCCGACGATGCAGCTGTCACTACCCACTCTGCCAAAGATCTCCAGCAGCTCATGGATCGTTTTAGCAAGGCCTGCCAAGATTTTGGACTGACAATCAGCCTAAAGAAAACACAGGTCATGGTTCAGGATGTGGACTCACCTCCCTGCATTACAATCTCTGAGCATGAACTGGAGGTTGTCCATGACTTTGTGTACCTTGGCTCAACGATCTCCGACACACATTCTCTCGATACCGAGCTAAACAAGCGCATCGGTAAAGCAGCTACCACGTTTTCCAGACTCACAAAGAGAGTCTGGTCCAACAAGAAGCTGACGGAACATACCAAGATCCAGGTCTACAGAGCTTGCGTCCTGAGTACACTTCTGTACTGCAGCGAGTCATGGACTCTTCACTCACAACAGGAGAGGAAACTGAGCGCTTTCCACATGCGCTGCCTCCGACGCATCCTCGGCATCACCTGGCAGGACAAAGTTCCTAACAACACAGTCCTGGAACGTGCTGGAATCCCTAGCATGTATTCACTGCTGAAACAGAGACGCCTGCGTTGGCTTGGTCATGTCGTGAGAATGGATGATGGCCGGATCCCAAAGGATCTCCTCTATGGAGAACTCGTGCAAGGAAAGCGCCCTACAGGCAGACCACAGCTGCGATACAAGGACATCTGCAAGAGGGATCTAAAGGCCTTAGGGATGGACCTCAACAAGTGGGAAACCCTGGCCTCTGAGCGGCCCGCTTGGAGGCAGGCTGTGCAGCATGGCCTTTCCCAGTTTGAAGAGACACTTTGCCAACAGTCTGAGGCTAAGAGGCAAAGAAGGAAGGCCCATAGTCAGGGAGACAGACCAGGGACAGACTGCACTTGCTCCCGGTGTGGAAGGGATTGTCACTCCCGGATTGGCCTTTTCAGCCACACTAGACGCTGTGCCAGAACCACCATTCAGAGCGCGATACCATAGTCTTTCGAGACTGAAGGTTGCCAATACAAAATATAGCTTCTATATTTCATCAGAAGTGGTATCTGTCACTGGCATTGACCAATCCAGGATATTGGTGTGGTGAACCTGGCTAATGGATAACACTAGACCCCAGATCATACATGCATTGGTCCAACACTTCAGTTTGCATGGTGGAGAAATAGTGCAAGCCTGTCCTCTCTCCTATGCTGCCTACGCTCTATGTCACTTGTGAGGCAGGTGAACCCTGTAGAACCCTGTAGGTCCAATGGTCCAATTCAGGTTTGGTTTTCCTCTACTTTATTGTAATAGTAGCAGTGACAACTGCATATGGGCCTTGCATATGGCTTCATTTGCATGAGGAAGGAGAGGGGCTTGCTCTGTTTCTCTGCCAGCAAAATGGCACTGGCTTTGGGTATACCAAAACAGACCTCGGATAGCTTACTACACTGGGACATTACACACATTATTGCGCTCTTTCTGGAGCACTCCTTTACGGGTGAAACATCCCATAAGTGAAGGGACCTTAAGGGGACCATCCCCTTAAGTGAGGGGACCTATGGAAAGCAAAGCACTGAATCATCATTGCTGATATTGCTGGTATTCAATATTTTATAATAGCTATAAAGGTACAAACAGCTCCATGTATTAAAAATATGTAAAACTGTGACCCATACTGGTTTACCCTGACAGTTCCCATATCACATATTGCGTCATTGGTTAGTCATTGCAAGTATTCTTCACAAGAATCACATTCTTTTGTTTTTGTTTTAGCCTTACATGAATAGTAACTTCTATTGGATTTTTTATATATGTTTTTAATTATTCCTGCCACAGAGAAAAGAGCATGCCATTTCTTAAATTTGGGGTTTAAAAAAAAAAAAAAGTTTACCACGTTTGCAATTAGATGATTCAGCTGTACTTAATTACATGCACCAAAAATAATGAGATATTCTTGCATAGGACACAGTGTTACAGGGACTGACTCATGGAGTTGGGGTATCAGTTATCTTTCATTGTGAATCTTTTATTTTGCCTGTACTTATGATATTGAAGGTTCACGTCCAAGAACTAGATGGGTTGGGTTTCTTTGAACTCCAGAACCTGCTAACAATGGGTTTTATCTTACCCATCAGGGGGCAGAGAGGGCTAACAGGCTGAGGAGGGAGTGGAGAAGACCTCCACCTCCATATACAGTGAATGAAAAATATAGTACACTTGGAATCCTGCATAGCTTAGCAGTGAACCTTCCCCTCTTCAGATCTTATTTATCACATTTGCATTCCATCCTTTAAGAAATTCACAATGGAATTCTAATTTCAATTAATTTCAAAAACCTTTACTAGGCATTGGACAATGGAATTCTCCTATTTTATTCTAAACACAACTGTAAGGTGCATTAGGTTGAGAGATGGTGATGAGTAACCTTGTTAACATCCTGACTTAATAAGGATTTAATCTATAGTCTATTTAGTCAAATTCAACACATCACTGATTACACTACACTGCACACTGGATGGCCTGAAATTCAGGGCCCAATCCAGAGGAATGTGTGCCGGCACCACCATCGCAAACATGCTAAAAGGCAGTGGTTCTCACACGTTTAGCACTGGGACCTACTTTTTAGAATGAGAATCTCTTGGGACCCACCGGAAGTGATGTCATAACTGGAAGTGACAACACCAAGCAAGAATATTTTTAACAATCCAAGGCTGCAATCCTACCCACACTTACCCAGGAGTAAGTCCCGTTTACTATCATTGTTAAAAGAATATACATAGTAGCTTGTTCAAAGTACAGGTCTGTAACATTTCCTCAAATGCAGGCACATACCATAGTAGCATCAAGTCTAATATATTAAAAATAATATATTGAAATGAATGGGGACCCTCCTGAAATTGGCTCGCTACCCACCTAGTGGGTCCCGACCCACAGTTTGAGAAACACTGCTGTAAGGAATGCCTGTGACTGTTACCACCAACCCAGCTCCAGGGCTGGCCCGGCGCAAACCTGCACTGGGCCAGTGCCGGCTGGAGGCTGGCAGTCTGCTGCCCGGTGCTCGTCTGGAGCACCAGGCAGTGGAGAGGTGAGTGGGGGTGTGGGGGGAGGTATTCCAGCACAAGGGGAGGGCAGGGAGAAAGTGAGGGGGAGGGAGTGGGACAGGACAGGTGGAGCTCTTGCAGCCCAACATGACATGTCTTGACTCTGTGCCGTACTTCAATCTGTGCCAGTCATTTACCACCAGTGTACCTTGCAGTCAGAATTGGACTGCTAATATAAGAATCCCTGAAGACACAAATATTTGTGGGCCCAATCCTGAACAGTGCATGCCAGCTTACCGCTGGCGTGCACTGTCACAAACATTTGTGGGCCCTACCTCCGGGTGGTGAACGGCCACCAGAGCTCTGACACTCGGCAGGTGCGCGGACCACCGGGCAGCAAAGAGGTAAGTGGAGGCGTGGGGAGAGGTAGGGCCAGGGAGGCGGGAGGGGGGCAGAGGGAAGGGAGGAGGTGTTCCGGGTGGAGGGAACGGAGAGGGAGGAGGTGGGACTGGTGGAGCTTTGCTTGGTTGGTCTTGCCGCCCTACACGGAGGCTCTTGATTCACATACGTGCTTAGATTAGGGTGCATTAGTCATTGTACATGTATTGACAACATTGTGGCATAAATCATGATGCTTTGCTTATTGCAAGGACATTACAAACACCATAAGGCACTTGAAGACACACCAACGTAATTTCAAGGCATTCTGTTTGGATCTATGAGTGTCTCTGGTGTTTTGAGTGTGTCCTTGTGTTTGAAGAAGTACATTAATGATGTCACTTGTACCAAACATCCTACTTGATGCACATATGCATGTACCAACAATTATTGATATCCAACTGCATGTGCACATTGCGTAGCCATTTTTTAAACCACTGTTCCAGGATAACTTCTATAGCATCCTCATTTAATGCACAATCACAGTCCAAGTGAAATTATTCTTGTTTGCCTTATCAGTCTGAATTCCAATAAGGTTCACTGTCTCCTGCATAAACCAGTCATACAAACATTTGTTGGTCTCACTAGAGCGGGGTGCCCAAACCCTGGCCCAGGGGCCACTTGCAGCCCTTGGGGAATCCCAGTCTGACCCACGGGGAGCCCCTGGTTTCCAATGAGCCTCTGCTCTCCAGAGACTTGCTGGAGCCCATACTGGTCCAACGCAACTGCTCTCAGCATGATGCCGACTGTGTGACCTCTCGCATGAGCTGTGGGACAAGGGCTCCCTCCACTGCTTGCTGTTTCACATCTGAGATGCAGCAGTGGCAGTGAAGGAAAGGACAGCCTTGCTTTGTGCAAGGACTTGTATAGGCCTTCAGCTATTGCAAGACCTTCATTCATTCATATAAGTTCCATCTCTAATATATTCATTTATGTAAATTTATTCAGATTTGAAATGTAAATTAATTCTTCTTTTTCCTGGCCCCCGACACAGTGTCAGAGAGATGATGTGGCCCTCTTGCCAAAATGTTTGGACACCCCTGCACTAGAGAATTGAATTGCCACCAAGTGTATCATTTCCATAATTAATAGGAATGACCCCAAAAACAAACATTAATCAAACATTGAATTCTACAGTCAACATTCAACAGAGCCAAGCCTTGGATCTTTATCGGTGAATACAAACAGAAACAGAGAAATCCACAAACTTCTTCATCTCCTTCTCATGCTGGTCAAGAAAATATTTATATATTTTATATATAAGGGAGATAGTATTTATAATGCAGTCTTGAAAAGTCATATTGACTGAAAAGGAACTTTTTTGTCCATATCACATGCTTTCCAGGAGATGATGGTAGTATACTGTCTGATGTTTAGAAATATAATAGAGACGGCAGAGAACTCCTCACACAATGGATTTTTTTACTACAGTTTGGTAATCTAATCTGCCCCTCACCCCCCATGCACATATCCGTTTTGGGCAAGATTGCAAACCAGTCTGAAGTCTGGAACTTTTCTCCAATGAGTTTGGATTGAGTCCATAGAGGTATCCAAGCTCCTACGTATGGTATCGTAGTAGCAGCTACTTGCTCATTAGTGCTTCAGCTTTTAGTGGACCACTCATCATTCTTAATAGTGGAAGCAAGTAGATTGGACTGCTACATTCTTGTTATGTAGGCAGTGACACAAAACATCATCACATTGAATGTACAAGGAATCATATAAGAAAGAAAAACATTTTAACTAGTATTACCCATGTTAGCAAAGAAGGCAAGAATTGTGATCCAGCTGAAACCAGTACTATTCATTACTCCAAATATCTTGGAGAAGCTGATCAAGTGTTTCTTCCATAGTCTCTATTTTATTTTCTCAAATCATGAAAGCAACTTTGTAGTTTTTTTTCCCCATGTTGGAAACACAGAGGCAAGATTTTATATCTTTCATCTCCTAAATATATACCACTTTTACTATTTTAAATCCTACAGTATTTTAAACCTTACAATGCTGACCTGAACCTGAACTGTGACAAGTGGCTGTCATAGTTTTAAACCCATATCTGTTATGCACCTGTATGTACTATTGGCAGAAGCTGCACACAATTTGCACGTAGGCGTGGAAAAAATTTTCCCACCATAAAGTGCTTTTCATACATTTTGTACTTCTACTTTTAGTCAGTAATAGCAGATTTATTACCTTATTTATTTATTTATTTATTTATACATACCCCTTACATTGGGGCATCTAAGATAACGCATAGGTAACTTAAAACACAATAAAAACAAAACTACTGTATTAAATAATAAAAACTGAAACCACATAGAATGAAAATCTGGCAGTAAAAAAATAAAATCAGCAACATCATCATCATCATCATCATAAAAAGGCTAACAAGAAGAGCAAAAAACACAATCAAAATCCTCAAGACAGATAGAAACCCATAACAAAGCAGGAACTAACAGAAATTAAGGAGGGACACAAAAAAAGGAACAGCCCCCACCAGAAAACCAGTAGCGAGGACATAGATATTAATTCAAACAGGAAAGAATTCCATAATTGTGGTGCCACCACACAGACAGCCTTATTTCTTGTTGCCACCAATCTAGCCTTAGAAGAGTTGCCACATAAAAGAGGACCACCTCAGATGACTTTAGGAGACAAGCCAGGTTATATGGAAGGGGGAGGGGGTTCTCAAATACCCCAGTCCCACACAGTGAAGGACTATAAAGTTTAAAACCAGCACCTTTTATTATGCCCAGAAACGAAATAGGCAGTGTTGTTGCAGAAGCAGTAGTCAAACTGCCGAGCCCCCAAGACCAGACAAGCTGCAGCATTCTGTACTAACTGCAGTTTCTGGATAGTTTAAGGCCAGTCCCATACAGAGCATGTTACAGAAATCAAGACACAATGTTACCAAGGAAAGGACCACTGTGGTTAGCTCTGAACAAATTATGGTCAAAGTATGGCCTCAGTTGGAGCACCAGCTGAAACTGGGCACTGGTTCTGATCCCTAGCCCCACCCCCCAGCCACTGCAGCCACCTGGGGATCCAGGAGCAGTAGAAATTCCAGAAGGCCACAGCTTGGGAGATGAATCTGCTTTAACAGAGGGAGTGCAACCCCATTCATAACAGGTTCATAGTTTAGCACCTGCATCATGTAACTCCAAACTAAGAGGATCTCTGTTTTGACCTGATTTAATTTCTTAATCTGCATCCATTCCCTAACTGCCTCAATAATGACGCAGGAGCACAATAACCTCCCCAGCCTTTATTGGAAAAGAGGCAGGGCTGGGTATCATCTTCATATTGATGACATCCAACTCAAAACCCTCCGATGAATTCTCTCTCTCTCTCAACTGTTTGAAATGGATAGTAAACAACACAAGAAACTAGGGTGCTATAGGCATCTATAGGGTGCTATAGGCATCTCCCAATAATGCATTCTGAGATCTGTTGGCCTGAAAGGCCCAGACCACTGCAAAGCCATTCCTCCAAGCCTCCACCCAACTACCCACACTAGGACATTATTGTTGATAGTGCAGAACACCACTGAGAAGTCCAAAAGGACAAATAGAAGCACACTCCCAATAGAAATAATCCATTAGGGTGAACAAGGCTGTCATCAGAGTGACCAAGGCTGTCACATAGGAAATATTCCTTGTTTTCATAAATTTCACACCTGATGGAGAGATGTGAATAAGGTCCAAGGTGCAAAAGGTATAAGCAAAAAGGTATTTTGAATGGAAACATAGATAAGCACCATGTTAAGTACATGGCACAAGCTGCCATTGTTGTTGGAACATATGCCAGTGTAAGTATGTTGATTATGCAAATTCCAATTTATATTATGACTTGGCATGACTATACTTGATCATGAACAAAATCAAATGCCTTTCTTTTTGATTATTCATTATTCAGATGACTATAGAAAGAACCTTGTTAATCTGCAAGGGGACCAGAAGAAAGTGGGCATTGCAATGCAGAAAGTTTTTCAGCCGTAGCAAGTCATAGTATCCACTCTAGACTCAACAGTCAGACTATGCTTGCAGGACCCAGGTTGGCCACCACAAAAGGAGCAGCCTACTCAAATCCCTCCTGTTCTTGTTTAATTCCCAGGTCATGAACGATATGTCAGAGCCTCCATATATAGCTGAGACACCCTCCCGTCCCTGCAGACTGAATTCCCTGAATCATTTTTAATCATACAAATCTTAAAACACAGCAAATGCCAAAATAATCATACAAGACACTGGCACTACTTCATATATATTCTATTTAACTGAGATGCACCCAGATTTACTTGTGTAATATACTCAGCGTTACTAGTCCTTACCATTAAGGTTCACTGAAACCTACCATTGTATTAATCAAGGATCAAGAAATATTTATTCCTGGACTAATCCCACAGTTTACATGAATGCAGTGAAAATATCATCACAGTGAGTGAACAAAAAGAATTACTTGTTTTGTTACATATTACTTTCAATATTACATTCAAAATCCTCCGTGCAGGACAATCTATTATTTTCTTGAATTCTTAACAGCACAATAATCTACAAACAATGCTTTTTAAAAAAAAAAGTTTAAATATAATCATCCCAAATGCAATACAATTAAATCAGACTTTATGCAACTTCTATTGGAAAGAATGAGAGAATTAACAGATTAAAAGGTAACAGATAAAAGGCACCGGCCGGTTGGTTAGATGAGAGGTTGCCTGTTTTTCTGTGTTCTGTGGCTGCTTCTTTGAGCATGGTTAAAAATAAATCTGAAGAGTTACCAACTTTTCCGTTTTCCATTAATGGTACATACACACCTGGCAATTGAGTGTTCTTTCATCTCTCTATGCTCAGCAGATGGTTCAGGATCCAGAGAAAGAATATGTTACACATACACAAGAGAGAGCTGCGTACACAGATGAAGTGGTTTACTTCCTGTTTTTGCTGCAGCAATTCTTGCTGCCAAAGAAATGAGGAATTGTTTGGTTTAAAAAACAGGTTGCCTTTGGAGCAGTTGGGAACTGTTAACGCATACACAGAAATCAAAGCACTCTGGCTGCATACTCAGATCTCTCCCACAAGTGCTCATATGTCTTTTTTGGATTCCAGCAATGGTTTCGTGACTTTGGGATTTCTCAAGACCTTGGTACATAATAGACCATAAAGGTTAGATTCAGTTGATGTACATGTCCTTCTTCCATGAACAGAAGGCAATTTCATTTTGTGCAAGGGAGTTATCGTAATTTTCACAAATCTCCCCATTCTTCTGCAAACTTCTGTGTCCTCTGCCAAAAAGATCTTGTCCTTCCAAAAAGATCCTGGACACTGAATGGTATGTGACACATGGGACTGCAGCAGGAAAGGAGATCAGTGAAAATCACAGAAGTGCCTTCCGTTCATGGAAGAAAAAAATACATAGGATTCAACCTTATATTCACAGAGCTTGTATTAAAAAAATCAGCCTTGCAACTTGTCAAAGGCCTAAAAGCACACCAGGACCAATCCATTTGCATCAGGATTTTATGCACTATACTTTGGACAGAATGCTTCACACATCCCATCAGTGTATCTCATGTCCTTCCTGTCCACTGAAGCTCATTGCATCCTCTCAAAAGCTGCTCCTGTGTGTTTAGAGAGCCTCAGGAACAGCCTCTAATCCATGGTAGGAACCAAATTCACAAGTAGAAATTGGGAATGCTCCCAGTATTTAGTGGTTTTAACTTTCTTAGGGTCCAATCCTATCCAACCTTCCAACACTGATGCAGCCACAATCCAGCCTCCATTACTGCATCCACCCACAGAATGCAGCACATAACCCTTTGGCACAGCTGCATCAGAGCTGAAAAGTTGGATAGGATTGAGCCCTTACATAGTTGTGTTCCTTGTGCATTCAAAAGTAGATGCCAGCAGCATGTTTGAAAAGAAAACATATCTTTCTTGTCCTATGAATAACAACTAAAATACCTTGTTGCAACACTGTGGAACTACAAATAGAAAATACTATAGACTAAATGCTAAACTTTAAAATACAGCAGCTTTGGATGTTCAGAAGGCAGATTAGACTTGACTTGCAAAGTGAACCTCAAAACCTTTCCGATTTGGAGGAGGCTGGACAGTCCAGCTTCCTCAAACCCTTGGAGTTTGCATAAAGAAGATCAGGATGTCAATTAACAATCCACAGCTTTGAGTCAGGGTGCAAAAGCCCAAAAGAGTAACGTATGGTTGTTTTCCACTAGTTTAGATGCCTGGGCTAAGGGGAAGGAGTTTTGAAGCAGGGCCTGCTACAGGTTCAGCTGGCTTTCAAAAAAATATGGCTTAATTATATTCAAAGCAACTTGTCTCATGTGCTTCAAGAGACAGGTTTTAGCTCTCAAACAGTCCAATAGTCTACTTAAGTTAAACTGAACAGTTAGTATTTAAACCCAAATGTTTCACTTCTAACTAGAGGACCCAAGAAATCCCTTTCTTCAATTTGAATTATAAAATTTGGCCAAACATTACAGAGCGTTTATAAAGCAGCAAGTGGGATTTCAAAGATATCTTGCTGCTGAATTTGGTCAATTACACATTACCTCCTTGTTATTTACTCATTCTACTGCTTTATACATCTATAGCATAAGATGAAGCAAGTTGTTGTTTTTTTTAAAGGAAAAAAGTATTTCATACAATTTTCTTCTTAAATTAAATCCAAAAATTACAATAACACACACCTCCCAATCCTGGTCTCAATCGGTTATCGTAACCATCAAGTAGACGGTCCAGAATTCGGGTGAATATTGTTGTGTTGTCTTTAATTTCATCTTGTAAGGAAGTTTGTCCACAGCTGGGGAAAAACAGTACAGTTCGTATTATAAACCATTAATCCACCCACAAACCTACAGAATCATAATTCTGAAATCTGCTTAATCTTGCTTATACTGATTTATAGATGTAAAATCTCTTCCATAAAGCCAGATTGCTCTACCATTACAGAGTTCTTTCTTCGACATGTTTTCTTTTTAAAGTGTACATATTCATTAAAACGCTTACATCAGTCATTCCCAAACTGTGAGCCATGGATCTCAGGGGAGCTGCAGAAACCAGCTGGGAGTCACAGAATCCCACCACCCTATACAATGTTTAGGATTGTAGACCTAATGGGGAGCCATGGCTAATGGCCCAGTAGGTCAAGGGAGTCACCAGTCAGAACAGTTTGGGAACCACTGGCTTAGGCTATAAGACGTATAAGTCTAGAAATTGATAGTAAGTTAGGGCGCAATGCTAACCCCTTATGTCAGTGCTTTCCAGCACTGACATAAGGGTACTGCAGCTCTGAAGTAAGGGAACAAACATCCCCTGACTTTGAGAAGGACTCTGTGAGTGACACCCAACTGCAGGATGCAGCACATGTCCCATTGACACAGCTATGCCAGTGCTGGACAGCACTGACGTAAGGGGTTAGGATTGCGCCCTTAGCTTTTAGTATTATGTTATTTACCCTTTAATTTTTGCAACATTTCTGCTTTCCACACTATGGATTTGTCAGCACAGAGTAGTAAGTTTTCCTACCAAAATTCCAAGTGGTTTGTCATAGAACAAAACACATCATAAAAGAAGTCTAAAGGACATCTGCAGCACAAGTCCATGCATGTTTACTCTGAAGTAAACTTACTCCCAGGGAAAGTTGAATAGGATTGCAGCCTTAAATATGCTTTAAAAATTGCAAGTTTAGCTCAATCCTACACATAGAGGCACCTTGGATTTCAAGGAGGTTCTTTAGGACTGCAGCCTGTGATATCACTTCCACACTAGGTAGCTCATATCCATGCAAACATTTGGGTGCATTAGTGACAAGCAGAAATCACATTTGTGCTAAAATGCAAGGACGTTTAAACCATCTAAGTATTATTGACTGCCTTTGCTTCCAAGGATGCTTTTACTGGAGGTACACCTAGATTATTTCCTAGTGAGCAGGCACTTTCCCCTTCTTGCTCTTAGATGTCATGGTTAGGACCCCAATAAGAAATAAATATCTGTGCTCAGAGTGCACTGCTGCTCCAACACAGTGCTGCTCTGGCAATGCCAATGCCAGTGCAATAACACAGTTTTGTGGCTCAGACAGCAAGTCTTGGGACCAGGGTGTTCAAAGTAGATCTATCGATCACCATAGCCGTCAAAATCTTAATGCAGCCACTGGAGGTCAATATGTTAGAATAGTAGCACGCACCCCTTTCAACCGGGCTGAATTATTATATATAACCATTGTAACAAACTATTTCAAATTATTTCTGTCGGCATCCATGGACATAAGTTATTATCTGGTCTCTTCTTCAAACTCCTGAAGTTCTTGTCATTAAGGAAGTGGTGCCTCTTGTGCACTTGCAAGTACAAGTCAAATTATTTTCTCCTAATCATCTATCATGGTTGTCTTGGCGCCAAATCTTGGAGTCCTTCTTCTGTCCTTTAACTAGGAAAGCTCCTATTTGTGAAGTGGGACATCTGCCAGTGTAAACTCAGCAAGACTTAGCCCTTGTACCCCAAGCTACTTTCTTCTTGATCTCTTTGTCACATACATTATTACTGAATCAGATACCTTCCTTGGGTATCTGGTGTGATGTGATTAACTGAAATCATTCCTCCAAAAATTCTTTTGAATGGTAGTCTTCACAGTTTTAATTATGGGAATGGATGTTTTTAAGTACATTCTCTTCTGACCATTGTGTTAATAATAACTATCAATTTAAGGTATGCCTCACACTTGGTTAAAATATCACTTAATCATAAAGATACACATGAGATGTTTGTGTAGATAATGGGCAAAAGTAAGAAGAAGAATTAGTTTATGTAACATATCTCATGGATAAACATTTTAGTTATACAGCATTTTCAAATACACTTTTTAATAAAATACTTTCCAAATAGCGAAATGTCCTTTTGTAATTCTGGTCATCATTTACATTCTTTCAATGTCACTTGAAAAATGTGTAGAAGTACATACAGAGTATGACGATGTGTAATCATTACAATTAATTAACCAAGGGTGCAATCCAAACTGCACCCTATGCTGGCCCAAGTCCCTTGGGCCAGCCTAGGAGGGTTGCAAATGTGCCATAAAGCAAGTTTGCTCCTCCTCGAGGGGAAACCAGGCCGGCGCTCCGAGAAGCGCCAGTCTGTGGGTGCTGACATAAGCCTCCATGCTGGCTTTCTCGCAGCCGCTTGTGTTAGCCCACCTGCGCTGACTCAAGTGGAAAAGGTAAGCGTGGGGAGGGCGGGGAGGAGGAGGGAGGGCAGCGTTCCTGGGTGGGGGAAGGGCGAGCAGGGAGTGGGAGGTGGGGCTGGGATCCGGCAGTTACACCGGATCCCAACCCCTGTTCCCGGGGAGAACAGTGCGGCTTCAAGTCGCTCTGCTCTGCTCAGACTTGTGCCACCTTCAGAGGTGGCGCAAGTCTGAGGGGACCCATTGTGGCCAGCAGCTCTTACCCAGGGGTAAGGGGAAAAGTTTCCCCTTGCCTCTGGCTAAACTGCTGCTGGCCACAATCCTGTGCTGGATACAGCGCAAGTCTCCTGGCTTGCCTGTTCCAGAGCAGGTTAGGATTGCGCCCAAGTTATATAGGAGAAATATTCAACTCATTCTGTGCAATATAACACAATTCCTATTGTTAAGTATATCTTTGCAAACTGATGGAGAAGCCTTTGTGTTTCTTGGAAATGTTCCTCATACAGGAGCATTCTATTCTATATAATTAATTAACATGGAAGCATGGGTCACCTCACATTTTTAATAAGAGACCGGTCCTTGCATTGCCACCATATGTCAACTGTACCATCTCTTCTGTAACATTCTGAATTTGCATTTCTGAAGTCACCTCATAAACATGCCCTCAAGCATCATTATTGACAGGAGCTACTCAGAATGTGTTCCCCATGTGCTTTCTGACGTACAAAAACCATTCAAATAGTGTTTCAGGTAAAATACAATCAACCTCCAGCAGGGGCCCAACCTTTTCTGAATGTGTGAAGTGGCCTTAAGAAAAGTGTCAGTGCTCAGATCTCTACATCAAGATGATATTATCCTTATCAGTATGCTCTTCAATGTAGATCTCCTATGAATGTGTCAGTAATTTCAGTGTCAACACAATTCTTTGGTAATTGACTGATTCTTAGGAAATCAAACGGCTGTTGAACACCTCCCACAGTCAGTGTGACCAGATCCAATGAAGGACAGGGTGCCTATACCTTTAACCATTGTATAGAAGAGGGAATTTGGGTAGGTGCAGCTCAACATGGAAGGGTTTAAAGAGCTACACCCGCCCAAATTCCCTCTTCTATACAACAGTTAAATGTACAGACACTCTGCCCTCCATTGGATCCAGGCACCCTGGTCACAGTATGGACACACACCGTAAGACTATAAACTTCTCTGTGTCCTATTGAAATTGATGAAGGTTTAAGTGAAGAATAAAGAACTTAAGTCATTATTTCACTAGGTAATTGATTGACAATGCAATCCAGTGTGTATCTACGCAGAAGTAAGGCTACAATCCTCTGCACACTTTCCTGGGAGGAGGCACAAGTGAACACAGTGGAACATACTTCTGAGTAGATCTGCAACAGAATTGAACTGCAAGTCCCATAGTATTCAATGGGGTTTACTCTCAAGTAAGTGCATCTAGGACTGCAACCCAAGTGTGTTTAACCTTTCTAGATTTTTGCCCAATTGGTTTGCAAATGCATTAATAGACAAATAGACATGAAAAGAGAGAAAGATCAAACTGATGTTCTAATAACAGCATAGTGAAGATACAACTGGTTATGCTTTATTTCTGAATGCCATGTTTTTTTAAACATTAGCTTTTACTTCAAGATATTTTTTTCGACAAACCATTACTCTGCTGGATGGCTATTACCTTTTAAATAAATAGGCCTACACATAAAACTATCATGACCACCTTGCTCCAGTATTATAAAACAAAATGCTAAAACTGCAAAATTACAAATATTTCCTTTTTGGCGTTTATCTTTGGCACAAGGAATAAGCCTTAACAAACTGTCACTAGCATTGGCAGTGCCACTTATGGACCAAACTGCCTGAAGATAAACTTTTCCCTCTTGCATTATTGATCTATTAACAGCTATAAGACAAACTCGAACTAAGATGGTCAAACATTTTATCCCTGAATTGATTGTTTTTCAATGTGTAGTTTGAAGATCTTGAAGGAAAATGTCAGTTCCTATGTTTGCGGTTTCACACTAAACAACTGTATAATAAAACACTGTACACTTACTCCATCTACAGGTCATTATAATAGTGACACCTCATATAATTTTTCAAAAGCAGGCAAATGCATCTTGATTCCCATTTCCAAATCCACAATATCCTGTGAAACTTACATGCCAGTACATGGCATAAAGAAAATGATAAAGTAGTGGAAGGTTGTCATAAGTCCTTCTCTCTTCATTTATTTCCTTTTTAAAAATAAAGAACAAAAAAAATAGCTTTTTGTTCCTTCAACACTCATCAACTAGAACCTTATATATCTTTTGCTTATATGACTATTTGAATATGGCTGTCCTTTTAGAAGACAAGGTGAAGCGAAATCTGATTATTCCTCACCCACCCAGCTTATCACACAATTGAACATACTGTTTATTTGCAAGGTCGATTTTAATGCTGTTACTGAGTAAAGGAAGGTGAATCTGGTGACACAGAACTATAGATACACAAATATTTCCCACAATTTGTAATACAGAGTGAAAATATACTTCCATTGAAATATTCATACGATACACTTCTGATAGAAATATGACCTCTACAGAGTCATTTCACCATTGAAGAATTATCTCCACACATTATATGTCAAATTCCATATATCTGAGTGTATTTTACTTCCACTGATGTCAGTGGCGAATTCCCCACTAATAGTAATGGCTATAGAGTATATTCCTCCAATGCATCTTGCTATCTGACTCAAAATGTTTAATTCACACATAACGGTTTCCAGGAAATATCACCCATTTTCAAACTCAGTGTCTTTTAGAAGTCTAATCTCATGACCAGTTTTGTTAATAAGTACTCAATACATTAGGGCCAGCCCTAGAGTTTACAGGCCAGCCCCATTCATTTCAGTGAAAACAGAAGTTCAGATAAAGACACACCTGTATCAATGGCTAAAACAAAGTTAGTTTTTTCTTGTCCTATGCAGAGCAAACTCTTATACTCTTTATCTGTATAAAGGACTATCTGCTTTTGCTGCCCTTAAGTTATTAACCTAACCTTAGTTCTGTAAAGTCGTTTCAGGCAAACCCTCCCTGAACAGCATTGCACTAAAGATGTTATGCAAACAAACTGTAGTTTTCTTTCAATCTTCTCGTATTTTGACTTAGCTGGGATTTGAGCAGGATTAACAGCCCCCAAATATACTTAGTAGTAGTCCAGCCCATGTGCCTGCTTTGTTCCTTATTCTCTTCTAACCAATCAGAAAAAGAGATCCCAATGAATATTTCTGTAGGTTTAACAAAGATCTTTTTCCCACCTTCTTCCAGTTAGTGTGCTCATAAGGATTGCCCAGGCCCAAAGACGGTCATAGAAAAGATGCGTCATTTTCACGGTAGATTATGGAAGCTGAAAACAAAATGAAAACATAAGTGAGCATTGCTGCCTTTGAAAGCCAACTTCAAAATACAACAGGTTTACAACAACTTCAGTTGGCTTGCCTTGAAACCAAACTGATCTCACAACGGTTTATCAATCAAAGGAAAGAAAATGGCTCCATCCATTGCACACTGAATACTTTTCACTTCTGGACTTCTAAAGACTGGATTCTTCATTTGGCTGGATGGAGCCATTTGGACCTAACCTACTTCATGCTTAGAGAGCTCTGGTACTCAGATCAGGCTTCCCCCCTCACCCTGCAAAACATTACTTTCAAGTTTCAGATGTGTAAATAACAACGTCAAGGAACCAGGAAAAAAAATGCAATTGTAACTTGAACAAGCAAAAAACAGCCCCTGTATGTCAGTCAGTGCTGAAGAAAGAGGTGTTCCCTAAGGTCCTGGAGAGCCATAGGAGGTCCTATGGAGAGAACTTTCTTCTAGATCCCATCTCCTTGCCAGTCCTGGGTCACCCGTCTATTTTTGCAGCAGTATAACATTTAAGACTCTTATTTGGGATTGCATTGCTGACCATGTCCACTGATGCTTCCATCAATTTAAAGGGCAAACATGCTAATCAAATCACACACTGATGATTGCATGCAGATTGTTCTCTCCTCCGTCTCTAACTGGTCTCCCTCTTCTCCTAATAGACACCCCTGTTACAAAAGGCTTCCTTTTCACTTTGTGATTGAGCCCAATCCCATTTCAATTTAGGAAAATGCAATGGCCCCCACTTCTCCTTCCTATGCCCAGCCTCAAACTTCGACAATATTTCTGGAAGCAATCTTCACCACTGAGTCTGCCTGCTAAGCAATGCTGTTGCTGCCTGCCTCTTGGTCCCTGCCTAGTGCTGGAATCCACTTCGGTTGCATTGTTCTGCCCAAGAATGTTCTCCTGAAACTGAGCCTGACCCGTTCTGTTTGAAAGCAATTTTTCAAAGCACCACCAAACCAGGAAGGAGAATGTCAGAGACACCACGACACCCATTGCAAAATGGCATGGAGAGGAGACGGTGTAACACAGGTGAGATCTATCTGGAGAGCAAGGATCTGAGGCTCACAGACGGTGATGGTGGAGAGCAAGATTTTGAGGGGTGCCCTATGGGCTGGAACGGAAAGGCAGTGACCAAGGTCCTCATGGTGGCAGGGAGCACTGGGAGTTTCACTGCTTCCCCCTGGAAACAGGAGGGTTGCACCTTCAGCCTCCAAAGCCCCTTCTTTTTTAAAATATCAACTTTTACATGCCTCCTCGGTCAGTCTTAAAATGCCAGTTGGTGGCAATGAGATTCCCTTCCCTTGCCACTCTCCCACCCGACCCTTACAAAAACAAAATAAACCAATAAAACCACCACATGATTGCCAGGATGCAGCCTTTGGCGGCTGGGGGGGGGGGGGAATCAAATGCCAAAAATAAGAATCGCATTATCTTCTCCAGTCTTTCTCACCCTACCTCCTCCCCACCCCCCAATATTTTGAGTAGTTCAAAAATGAAAGAGCAAAACATAGGGGAGAGGTACCTCCCCACAGACACCTCTCCCATGCCAGGCACACCCGTTGGAACCCCAAATAAAGATTCCCCCTCCCCCCACACACACATACACACTGGACCCAGCTGGAGAAATCTCGCCTGGTTCTGGGGCTGAGATGGAGACTTGTTTTTTTGCAGCCTGCACAGCAACTTTGTATTCTCCCCTCTCTCTGAGAAAGTCATCCCCCCCACCACCACCCCAGCCTCCCCCTGCCAACACCCTCTTCA
This sequence comes from Tiliqua scincoides, assembly GCF_035046505.1. Lineage (NCBI taxonomy): Eukaryota > Metazoa > Chordata > Lepidosauria > Squamata > Scincidae > Tiliqua > Tiliqua scincoides. The sequence continues at coordinate 170,133,684 of NC_089822.1, read as the reverse complement.
CCTCCTCCAAAACGTGTGCGATTATTCCGAGTGTTTTGGTAGCAGATCGTGCCCTCCCCAGTCTCCCCCTCCCCCCCTTATCAATTGCCCATCGATCGCTGCGGATTTTCACCCTGGGTAGGGGGAGGAAATGGGGGGTAAGGGTGGGGGTGGGGTGGGAAAGCCATCTCGGTACCTCAGATGGGAGAGGAAAGCCAAACGAGAGCCTTCCACCCAGAAAGGCTCTTCCCGATGGAAAGGGGGGGGCTTGGTGGAGATGCCCCCAGAAGCCGAGACGGAGCCGAGCTCCCCGGCGGATGCGAGAGCAGGCGAGAAAGCGAGCGTTACCTCGAGACCCCTCTGGGCGCAGCCTCGCCGATGCGCGGGGAAAGTCTGCCCTAGAGGCTCGCCCACCGAGCCGGGGCTGCTGGCAGGGAAAGGGCGCCTTGGAGCGGCTGCCTCTGCTCGCACTGCTTCAGTCGCGCTCAGCCATCATGGACTCTGCCGCCGCCGCCGCCGCCGCTTCGCTCGCGGGTTTCGAGCCCCCCGATGGTCTTCGCCTGCGATCCAGGCGCAGCTCTACCACACCAGGCTTCGCTCTGGACCGAGACAGTAGTAGTACGTCCCGGGGTAAACCGGATGTGAAATAGGCTGTGACTTCATGCCAGGGAGATTTTATTTTAGAAGGGAAGGTGGTACCAGCAGCGCCCAGCTCAGCTCAGCTCCAGACCATCCGCCCATTTTGCCTTTTTTTATATGCAGCACAATTGAACTTCCAGCTCTCTCTCGCTCTCGCTCTCTAATCCCTTTCTCTCTGGCTGCACACACTCCAATCCTTTCTGCAATCTGCAGCGTGAGCAGGAGGAAGAGGAGGAGGAGGAGGATTCCTGTTATTATTTGGGATGGGGGAGGAAGGAGGGCAGAATATTTCCAGGACTGGAGAGAGGGAGGGAGCGAGGGAGGGAGGGAGCGAGGGGGGAAGCCACACTTACAAGCTTCGGACAGATGCAGTTGGCCAAACAGGCGGTTTTGCAGGCTGGTGCGGTGGCAAAGAGGAAAGGGAGCCCAAATCACCCAAGCCCCTCGATCCGCCTTCCTTGTTATCCAATCTTTTGATCAAATATTCAGCCGCTTCATAAATATGAATGAAGGAAAACTAGGAAGTCTTCAAGATGTGCCTCTCTCTCTGTCTCTCGCAGTGTGCTTTGTGCATACACATTCTCAATACACGGTGGGTTCGACAGAGACCTGATGTACCTCCAGCCCAGATAGATGGGTTGTTGCTGTCCAAAGCTAAGCCACGTACAAGCAGCAAGCACCCACCCAAGCCTCGTTTTCTCCTCACCTTTAGACACCCATAACTGGGGAGGGGATATGTTTGCTGTATTAATGAGAAGGCGAGGCTGGGTTTGGGGGAAGGGTGGTGGTGTTGGGGGGGGGGGCTTCTTACTGTGCCATTTCTCGACCGTTCAGTTCGCCTGTGTGCATGTGATCCATATGCCACTTGTGTTTCTGAATGAACGCTTGCCTTGCCTTTGCCAAATGGTGCAGGCGAAAGCGATTCTTTAATATCACTATGAATAAAAGTCCCTTTCCTGCCAAGTACCTTTTCAATGTCATTGCCTGTTCAAGGATGCATCTGTCACTGTCCAGCAGAATCATAACATCAGGTGGCCAAGAAGACACCGTAGTCCCTGGTAAACGCTGGGCTTTCTCTGGGTACGCACGCACGCCTTCCCACAGACATATCGCCCCTCTTCTTCTGATCTCCCCCTCCCGCTTCTCCCCCACTCCCCAGCTGTGGGATTCAGCTTCCGATTTTATGAATGGACGTGTTTATGAAAACAGGCGGCAGCAGATTGGCCACGCAGGCGAGCAATGGCTTTTAATAGCCGCCGCTTCCAGATAACTGTGAGCTCTCCATGGTGCTGGAAAACCGAACTGGAAAAAGGTGCCGTTTTTGAAGTGGCTCCCACAGTAGCAAACTGCAGGAGGAGGAACGCTGGACAGCTCTGCTCAGAGAGTAGAGTCTGCATGCTAAAGAAAACTATTGCAAGAATGGTAAATGGGGGTTCCTATGGGAAATTGCCTTGCTGACCTTTGCTTCACCTCTTAACACTACATACATGGTGGGGGGGGGTGAGTTATTCCTGAAATGCAGATCAGACTGATGCATCAAAAAACCGAAATTCAAGGAGAAGGGGACATTTATTGCTTTTAGAAAAGTTTGTGCACCATTGCATGGAGATTACCATGGAGAAATTAGATTTATTTGGTACAACATCTAAAGTTGTGGGTTTTGAGATTAAGTTGCAAGTTAGGGCTGCTTTTCATGGGACACAGTGTACTTTTATACAGATAACCAATTCAAGAAACCATGAGTCCTTCCTTCATTACAAAGTTGTTGTTTTTTTTCAGTGTGCCCTTTCCCTTTAAGATACATGGAAGTGCCTTTCTAAGTTTCCACTTCCCTAGCTTTGATCTGCAGAAAGTCACACTGAACCCGACCATTGATTTCAACAGAACTTCAGCATGATGTGCAACCCCATCCAACTGCCACTAAGTTCAGAAGTAACTACTGCTTTGTTTAGTGGGATTTACTCCTCTGTAAGTATCATTGGATACCCCCATGATCTCTGGATTGGATCCTAAGTGGCTTAAAGGAAAAAACCCACATTTGAAACACATGGTCTGTATGGATTTATATTCATATTTTAATGCAAAATATCACATGCTAAGAAATGCTTTTGGCATCATGCAGCTGGGTTCATCCTTGTTTAGAGAAAAAAAAATATTGAGAATTTTTTTTTAAGTTCACCCATGTTTATATACATGTACACATAGCATGCAAGCACAATGAAAACTGATATTGTTGCATATTGTCCTGCTAAGCAAATTTCCTTGCTTTTTCTGCCTATGTAATACCTCTGGGCCAGAAGACTGAGCGTGCATGGGTTCCCATTGCTAGTGATTAGAAAGAACAATCAGTACGTGTATGCTTCTCCCCCCATTGTAGTATTTATATGCACAGGCACTAAGGATGTCTTAGCATATTTGGCATCAAGGACAGTCAGGGACACCTGCGCAGTTGAGCACGCTCAACCAACCTTGAAAATATGTTGGGTCATTGAACTCTGTGCCTGTGAGCAGCAGAATGCTATGAAGGAGAATCTTATCTAGGAATGTGTTTGTGGTTAAGCTAGAACTAGCTAGTAGGCAGCTAGTATGAAGCAAGGTAGCATCCTTGTGGAAATTTCCCTACTACGTAACCTTATATCATGTGTTTTGAGACTTAATAAAAAGCTGGGTCAGGAGCTGGGAGACTTCACTTCTCTCTTGATTTCATTCCTGCTCCTTCTTCCAGCACTTTCAACCTCTCTGAAACCTGTGTCTGTTGTCTAATTCTTGCCATGGCTTCTCTGCAACATCAAAGCAGCATCTTAAGCTGCTCCCAAGTAGCACCAAAATGCTACACCCCATCCCACATTTTTGTCTATATAAGTCTGAAATATTTGGGGTTGGAGTATTTGCAATACATGTTCTGCATGAAGATCCAATTACCTTTTCAGAAGCTGTCCCCACAGAAACTCAATGATACACAGTAATACCCCTGGAAATGTCCTCTTGCTGCAAGTTGGTCTCCTAATTTTTTTTTTTTCCATTTTAAAAGCTCTCAGCTCAGATCTTCAAACTGCATTTTGAACTTGAGAAGGAAGTTAAAGGGCAGTTGGGGGTTTCTGTCAGCCAGATAACTGGCTAAAAAGATAACTCTGTAAAACAGCTCAGGAGGCAGTCACAAGATCATAAGAACAGCCCCACTGGATCAGGCCATAGGTCCCATCTAGTCCAGCTTCCTGTAACTCACAGCAGCCCCACCAAATGCCCCAGGGAGCACACCAGATAACAAGAGACCTGCATCCTGGTGCCCTCCCATGCATCTGGCATTCTGACATAACCCATTTCTAAAATCAGGAGGTTGCACATGCACATCATGGCTTGTAACCCATAATGGATTTTTCCTCCAGAAACTTGTCCAATCCCCTTTTAAAGGCATCCAGGCCAGATGCCATCACCACATTCTGCGGCAAGGAGTTCCACAGACCGACCACACGCTGAGTAAAGAAATATTTTCTTTTGTCTGTCCTAGCCGTCCCAACACTCAAGTGGATGTTGAGTCAACACTCAAGTGGATGGGACTCAACATTCCCAACACTCAACACTTAGTGGATGTCCCCTGGTTCTGGTGTTATGTGAGAGTGTAAAGAGCATCTCTCTATCCACTCTGTCCTTCCCGTGCATAATTTTGTATGTCTCAATCATGTCCCCCCTCCGCATCTCTTTTCTAGGCTAAAGAGGCCCAAACAGCGTAGCCTTTCCTCATAAGGAAGGTGCCCCAGCCCCGTAATCATCTTAGTCGCTCTCTTTTGCACCTTTTCCATTTCCACTATGTCCTTTTTGAGATGTGGTGACCAGAACTGGACACAATACTCCAGGTGTGGCCTTACCATCAATTTGTACCTGTCTAACTTTCCAGTGCTGATGCAGTGGTGCCAATTGGCATGCACTGCATCCTACAGTGGGGGCAGCAGTCATGGGGCCTTCTTAAGGTAAGGGTTGCTCTGGTGCTGGAAAGTTGGGTAGGATTGGGCCCTCAAGCATTCAAACTTCCCTTTGGACATGGACCCTACATAGGTAAAAGACTGTACTTTTCTATATATTTCCCTTCACACTCTCAATGATCTGCTAACAGTGACCTTTAAGGAACATGTCTTTTCACTTCACACATGTACAGGCTGGGTATATAAATGTGATTTCTCATCAGCCAACTGTTCTGTAGCTGTAGAATTCACTTCCACATAGTTCAAAGACTGAGGCTGCAATTCTTTGCACACTTTCCTGGGAATAAGTTCCACTGAACACAGTGAAACTTACTTTTGAGTAGACAAACATAGGATTGTGCTAAGCTGGTTTTACTCGGTCATTTAGTAATGAGTAGTAGACTCTTTCACTTTGTTTTTATGCTATATAATGATTCTTTGATCATTGAACTGTGAACCTGTGGGCATAGGTTTAGATGTACTGAAAGACTGTTTGTTCGTTTATTTTGCAAAAAGAACATATAGATCACTGGTTAGAGCAAGTCAAGAGAAAATGTTCAGTAGGCTTATAAACAAAGGCATACTACAGAGTACTCTTTACTAGCTGATACCACAGAAACACCTGTGCAAGTGAATTAAGATGTTTTTAAGCACACACGGAAGTGTTTTTCAATACTTGTGTTATGGTACAAGTTTCCATAACTCTTTTTAATAAATTCTATTTGGGGTCTGAACTGAAAATTTCAGAAAATAAAAGGTCACTGCATGGAAAGGCTTGAGGTACAGTCATGATATATTAAAATCACTCACCATTTTCCCACTGATTTGAAAAAACCTATGACTAGCATTCATAGTGAGTAATAATAAGTTGTCAGTATGTGTAGCCAGCCTGTGTGTAGTCTGCACTTAAAGCCACATTATCTTGCTCCAACCCAGATGGGATTTTCTGAATATTCTGAAACGTGTTGTCTAGGATGCAATCTCACTGAACAAAGTTGAGCTTACTGATGAGTAAGCATACTTTGCATCTGCTTATAAATCCCCCTGTAACAACCATGCTCTAGGGGTTACATGTCTTCTGTGTAGAATGTAATGAGTAAGAATCCAGGAATGTAGAAATTTGGTGAAGTGATTGTAACTCCATTCAATATTTTTGGAGGTTTTTTAGCTAAACAGTTCTTTAGGATAAATCAGATAAATTCTATTCTCCTATATTCCAAATCTTGAGAAAAATTCAACCTAATATCTTCCATTAAAAATTTAAAATAAATGAACATGAGAAAAAAATTGTATAAAATATGATGATTAACTGGAGTAATAAGTTAATGAACATCTTTTTCCCCTTCAGGCTTAACAATGAAATATTTGCAAAATAAATGAATGAATGGCATTACGTTATTACTTTATTCTTCCCTTCAGTCATATAATCAGCCTAATAAATTTCAATCAAATGGAGACCTCATAAAATTAAAATTAAAGACAGACTGAAAATACCAGTGCCAGAAACTAAAACACAGTAAAAAGGTAAGATATAAACTGTAAGAATAGCTGAATAGCTAATATGGAAGGCTTGAAATGGGGAAATTACTTACAGACAACATATATATTTGTTCAGAACAAATCATATTAGCCAATTGTATTTTATTTTGCTGTAAACATAGCTGAATTAGTATGAGTGAATCCATTCCTCATAATGACAAATAGAAATGTCTCCAAGCAGTTTGTGCTATGGTACGAGAATCTGTTATTCCAAGTAAAAAATTCCATGGGCCATAGAAGCCTTTGAGTATTCCTAACATAACTCTTCAGGTCACAGGCAGTATCTACACATCAGCAAAGTTTTGACACTTACATTCTACCTTCTCAAAACACCTTGAGAATGAGAATCCAGGATTATAATGGTTATAAAATCAATATAAAACTCATTTATAGCTTGTCCTCAAGGTATGAACACAATACATAAAGAAACAATAGATGTCACAAATTGGTTTAACATAAGAACATAAGAAAATCCCCACTGGACCAGGCCAAAGGCCCATCTACTTCAGCTTTCTGTATCTCACAGTGACCCCCTCAGTGAGCACACAAGACAATAAATTACCTGTATCCTGCTGCCATTCCCTTGCACCTGGCATTCAGAGGTAGCCAACTTCTAAAACCAGAAGGTTGCACATACCCATCATGGCTTGTAATCTGTGGCAGACTTTCTCTTCTAGAAATCTGTCCAATCCCCTTTTAAAGGTATCTAGGCCAGATGCCATCACCACATCCTGTGGAAAGGAGTTTCACAAACAATTTACACGCTGGCTAAAGAAATATTTTCTTTTGACTGTTCTAATGCTCATTGTTTGTTTGTTTGTTTGTTTAAAATATTTTACCCCATCTTTCCAGTTACTGGTTTTTCATATGCTTTCTCTGAGAAGTGTCCATCAGGTATTGGTGTTGTGTAATCTTGTGAAAATGAATGGAGACCATGCAGCAGCAGTGCATAATGGGTTTGCACCCAAAATATCATTTAGGTTACAATTTTCAGTGCCTTAGCACTGACCAAATGTATATCTTTCCCATATAAATGTTAATTAGTCTTTAACTTTCAATATGAAAAATAAGTAAGAGTGGACTTTAAATCGGATACTGGGATTCAAATAGTCATAAAATATGCACCTAGGAGAACTTATAATTTTCAAGAGAGACTTGCTAGTTGCTGAACAAGATTTAATATTTGGTTATAAAAACTGTAATATTTACAGCAATTAATCTGAAGTCACTGCAGCAATTGAAGTGAACAGAACTATTCTGATGTAATTGAAAACTGCTTCACCCATTTAAACTAGACAGACTCACTGACCTCAGTATTTTTCTGATGCCTAAATGCCAGACTAGCAGCCCAATCCTATTTGTGGCTTACACTGATGGATATCACAAGCCATTGGCATAAGTTGCAGACCAACAGGGGGAAAGCCGCTCTTCCACACACACATACATAAACGTTTACTGGCATTAAGAACAATATAACAGCAATAGTCAACACAGTAGCCACATTACCAAGAGAAAAAGAAAAAAGAAAAACCACAACAAGGGAGCCATTAGATATTTGATTTTCTCTGTAAACCGCTTTGTGAACTTTTTGTTGAAAAGCGGTATATAAATACTGTTGTTGTTGTTGTTGTTGATTGGTATGGTAAAGGGAGGAAAACAAGAGGGGGATATAAGATCAGGGAGGGGGTTTTAACTTAGAAACAGCAAAAAGAAATTCTGCTACTGCAATGGTAACATCCGCCGAGTTGTCACTCAAAAGGGCATGTAAGGGATCGATAAAAATACCGGAGACAGAAGACAGCAAAGGTTTCAGATGTTGATCTCGGAGAGATTGGTAGGCCGGGCAACAAAATAATATATGGACCACTGTATCCGGTTCAAGAGAACAAAAGGGACATAATCTGCGGTCATGCGGAATATTAAGGAATCTGCCAAAGTGAACAGCAGATGGAAAGATATTAAATCTTGCAAGCATAAACGTTCTCCTCTTGCTAGGGTTAATTAACTTACTGAAGTAGTTGAGCGGATGCCCAAGTGAAGGGAGAAGGCCAAAAAACCAGGGAGAACAAGTGGGGTTGAGATTGGAAGAGAGTTGGTTAAATTCAGATTCCCAAAGTTTGGATTTGATAATTGAATGGGCCCTATGAAGATTAATGTCTGCAAGGGATTTGGGGGACAAGTCTAATGATAGAAGTTTGAAATCAATAAGTTTAAACCACTTAGAAAGATAAGAGTCTTTTAATAAATCTTGCAAAAGGGACTCAGAATGTGAACTTAAATGCAGGCGGAGCCAGAACTTGAAGGTAAGGGACCACGCGATGGTAGAGGAGAGGTGGATTCCTGGTTCGAGCATGAGGGTAGATAATCTAATTATATTGGGAATCCCCAGGATTCGTCTAAGGAAGGAGGCTGCCACTCAATCCAGATCTTGATTCGCAGCCTCTATCCAAATGGGGGCACCATACAACAGTTGAGAGAGAATTTTGGTTTTGAATATATGAAGGGAGCCGCTCTTCCATACAGCGATCCCTGTTCACCAGGGCAAATATCCAGAGGCCACACATAGGCAGCCTGCTCAATCTCCTCCATCACCCATTGTTTCTGGCATGTCAGTGGTAAGGGGCTGATTGGGGGAGAATTTTGGTGACAGCGGTGCAAGCCGAGATCCTATCGCCCTTTCCTGCTCCATACCCAGTCCTAGGAATCTTTTTTAACTTATGTCAGTAAAGGAGCTGGTGTAGGCCTGAGAAGACCCATTGGAGGCCATGTAAGTAAAGATTATTTTAACCTCTCCTAAGGTATCTGATCTGTCCCTAACCACAGCATGCTGCGTGCTCTGTTGGCAAAGGTGCATGGTCTGGACTGATGGGGGGGGGGGGTGTAGGACTGGGCTTTAAATGATTTTGACTCTGAGTTTTGGATTATAGTCCACAAATCATTTGAATTTGCAATCAAGCCAATGTAAGACTCATTCACACTTACTGCTTAGCAGCATAGGAGCTTCTTCCACATGGCATTTTCCAAATAGTGCGCAGGGCCAGGTGTGTGGTTCCTAGCAATTCAACCATCACCCACCCTCCAGATGAGGTGAAGATTAGACAGGAAGGAAACTGTAAGGGTCTAGCATGACTTGAGGCAACCAGTGTGGGAACACAATCAAGCGATCAGGTTCGAGTGTATAGCTGAGGAGGAGTGGGGGGGGGGGGAGTGGAGCTCTAGTCCTGTCCTACCGCAAGAGAAGCAATACCAACAGCAGGAGCACTCAGGTGCTGCCTTTGAAACTTTCTCAAAGCACTTTAGCTGAGAAAAGGCATCAGGCTCAGCAGGAGGCAAAAAAAAACAAAGCCGAAAGGCATAAGTTAATGCCTAAGTCATCAACTTTCCCAAGAACTACCTGAGAAATAGTACAGACCTCATGTTACATTATGTACATTTACATGAGAATAAGCCCTCCCTATTAATCACAGTGGGACTTATTTCTGAATAAACATGTGTAGGATGTCAACCTTAGATGTCATGAACAATGTCACTCACCACGAGTGGTAGGTTATGGGAAGAAGTGAACTGACTTAAAGGCATCCCTTTAACCCTGAGTCTGCTGCTGCCACTTCCCTCCAGCCTGTCATGAATGGAGCCACTCAAACCCACTTCCTGCCTACATGTAGGAAAAGGATCAGGAACAATCCAGCTCCTCTTACCCCTTTGCCTCAGTTCTTCCTTGTACAGTCCCTTCAAATGAAACAAAGTGAGGGATGCACTGAGAGTTGCACGGAGAGTTGCACAGTTCTGATTGTATGTAAAAGGAATATGTGAGGAAGAATGAGATAAGAGGGTAGGGAAGTGTGTCTCTGTTCACAGGATATGTGCATCCCCCCCCCCCTGAAAAATCTACCCACTTTGGGCCATCTTCCTCACATGATCCCTTAACTAAAACAGGATTGTTCCCAGCATCCCCCACATTTCCTGTTTTATTCAAAGAAACCACATGAAAAAGGTGGTGCAAAAGCAGATTGCCTCCTTCTCAGGGTTTTTTTTTTTGGGGGGGGGGGGGGTGGCAACTGCCACCACAATGTTGTTGAGAGCACTGTTTCTCAAACTGTGGGTTGGGACCCACTAAGTGGGTCACAAACCAATTTCAGGTGGGTCCTTATTCATTTCAATATTTTGTTTTTTAGTATATTAGACTTGCTGCCACCATGGCATGTGGTTGCAATTGGGGAGATCTGTACTTTTAACACGCTATAATGTACATGCTTTTAACTATGATAGTCAATTGGGCTTACTCCTGGATAAATGTGGATAGGATTGCAGCATAGGATTGTTAAAAAATTTTGCAGCTTGATGATGTCACATCCAGCCACTTTCATGTTAGTGACATCACTTCCAGTGGGTCCCGGCAGACTGTCATTCTAAAAAGTGAGTCCTGGCCTGAAAAGTTTGAGAACCACTAGTTCTCAAGGGATAGCAGGTGCACTGGGTAGCAGAAAGGCTCAGGTCAGTTGGCCCCTCTCTCCAAAACCATCTCAATGGCAGAAAAAGTTAAGCTCCTGAGCCCTGCAACCAGAATTCCTGCTTTGAGGTCCATGGCATTTTACAGTACCATGCAATTGCCGCCACGTATGTTTTCAACAATGGCACAAGAGGTGCCACAGGGAGGCCATTCCCAACATGCTAGCAGTAATTGTAAATGGCTCCTGAGTGTGTAACCACTCTTGATGATGTGCTGCAGTTGAAACAAAGTGTGGCAGCCAAGGTGCTTTAGAGTACCTGCTGATTGGAGCACATGAGTCTAATGTTGACACTGGCTTCCAGTTTCTGCGTACAGTTGGTTCTTACATATAAAGCCGTACATGGCTTGGGACTTGGGTACCAAAGAATATTCCTTCCCACATCAATCTGCCTGCATGCTGCAGTATCATAGGCAGCCCCACTTCAGGTGAAGATGAGTCACAGAGTCTTTTCAGTGGAGATCCCTCAATTATGGAACTCCTTCCATTGTGAGGCTAGACCATTCCCTACATTGCTCGCTTCTAAGTGAGCAGGTAAGACCTTTTTGTTTTGGTCAACCTTTCCTTGAGTGTCATCAGTTGTTTAAGGGCTCTTCTGTTTGGTTTATCTATATCCTCCTTACCATTTATGTTCTGTATTTTAGCATTGTCTTGATTTTTTATTTTAATTGGTCTAAATATTGATTTGTGGAATGTTGTAAGCCATCTTGATGTCCCCTCCAGCAGAACAAAAAGATGACCTTGAAATACATAATAAATTTTACATAATATTTACATAATATTTTACATAAATAAAACTGGATTTCTACATAAAATGGCAACACCATGTCAAGTTCTTCCCTATAATATATAAGACCACTTACCCCAGCTGATAATGTCACTGTGTATTTCGCCACTTCTCCACACCACTGATTTTTACTGGCAGGACAGGAAAATATGCACACGTGATGTCAAAACGATGCCGAGCCAGGGATTATATCTGATCTGCAGGAAAGGGGGAGAACTTGACATACAGGTACCAGTTTTGGCAGCAACTCCAATCTCACACAAATCAGTAGCACTAGATGGTTTACATGGAAGAATGTTGGTTTAGTTAGACTGCAGATTGAAGCCTATGTATGTGATCAAGTAGGATAGACGCCTTTCATAATGATGGCATTTCATTCACTTTTTTAAACTACAGTGGATGTATTTCCCTTACTCATTTCTCCACTGCATATTTAGAGATGCATAGGGAATATGCATACTCATCATAATATAAGCAAACCTTAGTTCTCGGCCAGCAGAAGTATGGTAGATACGAACAGCAAATGGATTTGAATGAAGCAAATGAAATGCAGACATTTACTAGCATGCAGCAGATCAAGAATTAAAGCAGCGATGTGTAGCAGTGACTTTTTGGGGAGCAACCAAAACCCAGGGGGTCAGGTTGCTGGATGTAGGCGCAAGAGCAGAAGCAGTGAAAAGGCAGACAGGCAAAGACGAGACAGCAGGCATATTGAGGGTTGAAAGTGCAGAGAGAGAGACTGTTTTTACAAGCGTCTGAACTGCTCTTTTATTGTACTTTTGCAACATTAATAAGTTACATCCAGTTCCTAGATTGTGCCACATTGGAATCGCATACAGGGGCTAAGAACAGTTGGTGCCTTTTTCCAAGTGCCGTATCAGCTATTTTCACACTGCGGCCTTGGGAACCTAGCACCCCCTTCGGCGTGCCATTGGGGGGGAAGGTTTGCCTTGCCTGGCCATGTTACCAAGCTGCAGTGCTCTTCTGCATAAGCACTAAAACACCACAGCGATGCCCTTCTGTTCCATCACTTTGAAGCAAACGTTTATGTGATTAAATGCAAACATGTGTACAATATATGATTTGGGTTTGATTTTGAATCTGATAAACTTCCATTTACATATTGAATAATGGCTGTGTCCTTTCAGTAGGTTTCAGAAAATCCAACTGCTTTTTCTCTGAGGTTTTGATGGTTTTTTGGAATTCATTACTTTGATGCATAGTATCACAAATGATTGAGTTACCTCTTATAACTTGAAAGGTTGTATGAATTTAAATCATCCTTTCATGTGCTTAACAGAAATGATTTCAAAGTCAAACTACTTTTTATAGTACAACCCTAGACATGTCTAAGTGTTTACGGGATTGCAGCTTTAGTAATATTTAAAATTGGAAATCAGCACATGTATGTAATATACAAGGGCATGTATATGTTTCCACGACTAACTTTTTGATATTTGAAAAACAAAAACCTTGAGAGGAATCTAAAAATAAAATTTAATTTTTTGGATGGCTGAATGACATCTCAAGAATTAGGTTGTAAGAAATTGGAAAAATTTAAGTGCTTCCACATAAGGCACTGAAGGCAACCTTACAGGAGTGCTCAACATTCTTTTGGAAAATGAGTAACAGGAAGGTGGGGCAGGAAGGCACTTGTATGGCAGGATTGGCAAACTGAGATAGGTGTACTTAACAGTTGCCGACCTCCCATTATGTCATATGGGACAAATGCCCCAGGGCACAAGACTGTAGGACCCCACGGAGGCCTCTCTGAGGCTCCTGACGGGGACAGAAACTGTGCTTCTGGTTTCCCGGAAGCACAGTTTATAGCATTGGGGAACCTCAGCGAGGCTTCCCCAACACAGCCTTGGGTCACACAAGGCTCCGTGAGTCTCAGGTGAGTGGGGGTGTGTGTGAATTTGTGCATTGGGGTAGCAATAGCCCACAGAGGGGCGCCATCGCAGACCTTTGCCCTGGGGCGCAGGGCTGGGGAGGTCCGTCACTGGTACTTAATCCCTTCTATGCTTTTGGATTCCTACCAGCAAATGCCGAATATTTACACACTCACACACATGCACACAGAGCCACTCTCACATCCAGTTTGGGAGCCCGGTTGGGAACAAAATTTAAAATTGTCCCATGGGGTGGGGGGCATTTGCAGGGAGGATCAATCAGCAAGGAAGAGTCTGTGTGTAATGTTTGTAAGGGCAGTTGTGACAGCAGCTATTTATATGAAATCACCCTCAGAAGACAATTATCAGACTCAGTGGGGGGGGGGGGAGGCTGCAGTTTAGTGGTAGAGTGCATGATTTGCATGCAAATAAATCTCAGGTTCAATCCCTGGCACCTCCAGGTACAGCAGTTGAGAGAGAACTCTGTTTGCAACTCTGGAGAGCTGCAGCAGACATAACAAGCTAGGATAGACTCAATTTTCTAACTCCATACAAGGCAGCTTTAGATGTACACCAAGCAGTTTAGTTTCCAAACGTCTCTCTGGTCAGGTCCACAAGGTGATATTTCTGTGATGTGGCAATGTCCCCCTGGTAAATTGAGTTGCCATGGTGATCCCAATAAAAGGACTATTGCTTATCCCCAGTCAACTAGAGGACTACCCTCTGGATAGATTTCAATGCCCCACTCAGAAACCTTGACACTGCACAAATGCAGCAGACTTAGCAACAGGTTCATGAAACATATTTACAGAGCAGCTTTTCAAACAGCCTACCTAAAAGCAAATAAATAGCAGTATAAACTGTTCACACAGAGGTAAGGTACATTTTTTAATGGCTGTGTCTTCCTTGCTGTGGAGGTAAGGGGGATGGTCTGGCAGGAGTTACATTTTCATGTAGGCAGAGGCCAACAAGCAACTGACCAACTAGTCATGTGACCAAGATGAAGACTCAGGACTTGGCTGGACAAGAGTCTGGAGTTGCAGTGCCTGACTGGTTGCTAAGTCAGTGAGAAGGAAACCGCTAGGGATGGGAATATCCAGTGTGGCTTGACTCGAGTTGAGTTGCCAAGTCATTGCCCCCCACAACTCAACTCAAAAAAGAGTCATAAGGGGGGCACTTTCTGAGTCTCTGACTCACTCTTTAGTGACTCTAATGAACTTGAGTTGTGTCACTTCTCCCCTTAAAAAGCCAGCCATGGGAAAAAAACGGGGCTGCTGCCAGGCTCTGTGTGTGTTGGAGTTCTCTTTACTCACTCTTCTGCTGTCCTTGCCCATCTATAAAGAGGACAGGAGGGGTGGAAGGGATGGCAAGAGAGAGGGGATGGAAGCAGCAAGTGGGCAGGAGGGGTGGGAGGGACTGCGTGAGAGCCAGGACAGAAGCGGAGAACTGAGGAGTCACATGGAGCAGCTGAGGGGCTTACCAGGACAACTAAATCCTTGGCAGCCCTACTCAGAAGTAGTCCCACTGCAGCCGGTCATTCAGTATGGGTCGCCCTCCCCACCAGGTATGCCATGCAAATTGTGATCGCTATGAACTCCTTGCTGCCTCTCTCTCCTTCAGTTTTTAAGCCAATCTTAGGGCAAGAACCCCCTTGGCTCCTCCTCCTGCCCTCCCTCAGCCAATGGAAATATCAGAATGCCCATCCTTTGTCCAATTGTCATCCTTTCCTTCCTGTATGCAGGGACAAGTGCTGAGTCAGGGGAGCCCTGACTCAAGTCTTTTTCAGAGTCTTCCACATGCACAACTCATGAGTCTCTGAGTCACCCAAAATCACACATTTTTGCGACTCAAATTTGAGTCACTGACTTGAGTTCCCAACACTGGAAACTGCCCAATAACACTGCAGATCAAGGCTGGCTTTGTGTTCTGGTACTCCCTGACACACTTGGGGTTTTCTTTTTACATAACAGTATTTGAATGTATTATACCTGTAAATTAAATCAAAGAGCCACATCACTCAGATGGTACATTTGATTTATAGTGGTTCTTCTCTGCTTCTATATCACATTCATCACAAATGACCCATGAGAAACTTCAGGAGAAATTCTAACTGGATTAGGCCTCTGGTGCTTATGGAAAGGTAAGATGAAGTAAAGCCAGTGTGGCATAGCCTGTCACACATGGTGCATAAAAGTTCTCACTAGCTGAAAGTTGGTGTAGTAGAATGACCAAGAGACTAACAGAGCAATTCTATCTATCGCTAGCACTGGCACAGCAGCTGCTATGCTGGCGTTAGACATTGCAAATGTGTAAAGCATATTTACGACAACTCTCATGTCAGCTGCACCAGCAAGAAGGCCTCTGCTGGCCCACTGGTGCTACAACTGGATCTTTGGCCACTGGTAGGGGTGAGTATTTGCTGAGCAGTGCAGGGGCTTGGAGAGGATGGAACTGAGGTGGGAAGGGATGTTTCTGGGCCAGGGAAGGCAGAACAGGGGGCAGCAGAGGAGGCCTCTGCCATATCCTATCCTCCCCTCCTGGGCCTGGGGCCCTTCACAGGGCTTCTCAGAGTTGTGCCAGTTAATTAGTTGGTACAGCTCCAAATAGTCTCATTGAGCAGGCTGTGGCTCGACATGGGGTAATGGGAAACATATCTCCTTAGCTAGAGCAACCTCCAGCCTAGTCCTAACCTGCACTGGATACGCCACTCAACACAGCTGCACCAGTGCAGGTTAGGATTGGGCTGCCTGTTGTGAGTAGGAGGGTCCCTAAATCCCACCTCTGCCATGAACAGGGCCAGTCTCTCCATAAGGCTGACTGAGGCAGTCATCTCAGGCCGTGCAATGATGGGTGGCAATAGATGCACAGGGGGTAGGGCATCATGCTCACCAATTGCCTCCTTCTGGCCTCCACCTGACACACCCTCTGTTACTGGCAAGCTTTTTGTTAAAACACAAGTGACATGTGCACCAGGGGAAAATAATTGCGTGAAAGGATGAACTGTAATGGCCAATGGCACAACTGTACAATTTGGTGGTGAGAAAGAAAATGGAGGTTTTTGGTGGTTCGCGAAACTGACAGGGTAGATTAGGCTATGTGCATCAAGGGTTAAATTACCTGCTACTGGGGGGGGGGAGCAGCAATGCTGTCCAATCACCATTATAGCCACAGAGGCTTGAGTGGTGGATAAAGTGAAACTTTTTTTTACATGGGTTGCGATTCTTAAAAGTTTGGGAACCAAACCTAAGCAAACCACTCTCTTTCAATTTCAGCTTCCATTTGCAATATGGGGAGAATAATAATGATTGCATATTGTGGTATTATTGAGATAACTTATGTGATATCTGACCACTCCAAGGCATAATATACATGAAAAAATCAACAAAGAGTCCTGTAGCAGCATAGAGAGAAAAATAATCATTATAGCATATGCTTTCGTGGACTGAGATGCAAGGTATTCTCATCACCATCCTTGGACTGCCAAAAATTTTATTTTCTGGGCTCTTTTATGTACTCAGGCCAAATGAAGAAAAAACACAAATTTATTTAAAACCTTGGCAATTACATAAACAGTTTTTTAGCAGCCCCGCTGAATTCCACAGGGATCATTTTGCAAGAAAGGTGACTTTGAAATAAAAGATGGAATCTGAAAGCTCCCATGATATAATGTAAACATTGTCTCTGTGCCATGATTAGGATTGTTTAAAACTCCAGTCACATCAACAAATATGACAGCCATGTACGGAGTGTGCAGAATTGCTCTGGGATTTATATCATCATTTGGCGGATTGATCTACAACTAACTGCTCCAGCATTCATAAAACACACATTGTGTTAGATTGGTAGACATATCCATCCAAAGAAAAAGCACATTCACATCACATTAAAATGGAATAGCGGTAATATTTTAGCAACCCTTTAACCCTTTTTTTGTAGTTTTACATAATGACTAAATAAAAGAGCAACAAAAATCCTAGTCACACCTGATTTACCATGGTGTTGAATTGTTTTGTGCTTGAAATAGTTACTGTACCCATTTGACAAGTGTGTCAATGATACTTCATACACCTGCAGTCTTACATTCTTCATATTTGCAGATTGCATGGGAAAGTGGGAGAAAAATCAAAAGAGCAAAAGCCTGGAGAAAAGGGATGCTACCATGTGGAGGTGTAGCAAATCCATGTCTTCCTGATTGCTCCAGAGTGATTGTGTATAGGAAGTGACTGAATAAATCTGGCAATGTCTGCTCCTCCCCGACCCTTTTCCCATAAATCCCCTGCACTAGCATTAAAGGTATCTGTGCTGGCATGTAAGATAAGAGCCAGTGCTTTTTGCAAGATGCTCAGGAAGAGCAATATAGTGCTGGGCATTGTATTGGTGCAGCAGATTGCATGTGCTATGCTGTATTGCTGCAGCTACAATCATTAACAAGCAGGCCAAATACCAACAGCCCACCTGGCTGGGCCAAGTCTGGAACCCTCGGTACTTATTGGATAGATAGTGCCTAGTGCCCCATCAGGAGGCAAGTAGAGGTGCATGGGAAGCCTCGATCAGGGCTTTGCCCTTTGCTTCCAGCAAACTGGTGCCTATTCTGTCCTCTGGATTTGGGTCACTGTCCCCACACTATATTTTCTGCAATGTCAAAAACAGCTCGTTCATGAGTGGAAAAATTTTTTCAGCCAATGGAGGGGCAGGTGTCCCCATACACAACAGTTTTGATAGAAATTAAGGACTATGTTTACTGATTGATTGACCCCAGCTGGAAAATGCAGTGGGTCCTGCCTACTCTCAGACTATGCTCAAGTGTGGGCCTCTAACATGGAGGAGACTTTACCTGCCTGAGTCCTCTTTTGGGCACAGCTGCTCTGGCTCTGAATCCAGGATCACAATGTGGTTCTCTTAGCTTCCTAGCAGCCCTCCATCTGGCTCTCCTAGCTTCCTCACATCCAACTCTTGTGAAAGGGGGTCAAGGAAGCTGAACAAGTCCCCAAGTCCTGGCAGTCTCCAAGGCCAGTTATAATTCAAGCTGGAAGGCTTTTCAGCCTGCAGACCCAATCCTGGTCAACTTTCCAGCACTAATGCAGCCATGCCAATGGGGCAGGTACCACATCCTGCAGTGGGGGAGGGCATAGCTGAGGCAAAAGCTGAGGCAGTAGCTGAAAATATAATAATAATAATAATAATAACTTTATTTTTTTTACCCTGCCTTTCTCCCCGAAGGGACTCAAGGCGGCTTACAACATATTAAAAACAATTTAAAAACAAATAAAAACATATTAACACATACTAAAAACAGCAGTCAGAGTAAAAAAAAATAGGTAAAAAGAGCATAGAGCAGCAGCAAGTCATAAAAGAATCAGGCCTGTAAAAAATATTAAAAGATGTTAAAAAGATGTTAAAAGGCCAAGAACTCAGAAGGCCTGTTTAAACAGAAGGGTCTTCAGGCCTTGCCGAAAGGTCTCAAGAGAGGAAGCCATTCTTAAGTCAAGGGGAAGGGAGTTCCATAGCGTTGGTGCCACTACTGAGAAGGCCCTATTTCTTGCAGCCGCCCCACATACCTCCCTAGGCGGCGGCACTTGTAAAAAGGCCTTCTCTGATGACCTGAGAGGGCGAGCCGAATTGTACGGGAGCAGGCGATCTCTAAGATACCCTGGTCCAGAGCAGTATAGGGCTTTAAAGGTCAATACCAGCACCTTGAATTGGGCCCGGAAACGAATGGGCAGCCTGTGCAGCCGCTGGAGAAGCGGACTGACAGAGTCAAACCGCCTACCTCCAGTAACCACACGGGCCGCCGCATTCTGCACTAGTTGCAGTTTCCGAACCGTCTTCAAGGGCAGCCCCACATAGAGCGCGGGAAATAGAGCCCCACATAGAGTCCCACATAGAGAAAAATATTTGTTCCCTTACCTTGGAGTTACATTGTGACTCCATCAGTGCTGGAAAGTTGGATAGGACTGGGACCTGCATCTCTAGACTTTGCCACAGAATGGTGCTGAGGGGCAACAAATCCTCATGAGGCCTTAAAGATTTGTGTAAATGATTACTTCTTCCTAAAAGTAGAGAAGAACTTTGACTTCTTTGGGAGAAAAGGGGTGCAAAGAACGATACCACTGAAAGGTGCAATGAGAGATACCACTGAAGTATGTATAAGAATCTTGATATTGCACCAGCCTGTATGAACTTGAATTGTACCAAGTTCATGAAATGTAGTTTTGCCTCCAGCACTCACCAGTACCAGCTCATAGCATGTCCATTTGACCCTCTTTACTGTCTGCCACAGGAGTACATACAAAGAGATTATATATATCCATTTTCCATTAAAGCACACACTCACAGTTGTAATTTATCCAGGAATGCATAACCCATGATGTAGCTATTCTTAGGGCCAAACTACATATTATTGTTACTGTTATTGTTATCCTGCTGCTCAGTGAGGTAGTCTGAAACGCTGTCGAAGAGACCTTACCGACCAACGACTTGTTACCACCTGCCTGAAGGATAGCACCAGAAGGCCAAGAACCACAAGAGCAGACATAGAACGCATCGCAGCGAACTTCTACACAGAGGTATACCGAACCACTACGCCTTCCCAAGGTGTCCCTCTCCAACAGACAAGAAGCCACCACCCATCCTCACCTGTGAAGTTGAGAAAGCCATTCAGTTGCTGAAGAAGGGAATAGCACCGGGATCTGACAGAGTTGTTGTGGACTTCCTCAGAGCAGGAGGTGAAAGCATCTACAAACTGCTGGCCTTTCACTTTAACTCCTACCTTGAGATTGGGAATATCCCCGACCAATGGAAAAACTCAAAGATGGTCCTGATCGACAAGAAAGGCAGCTAGCGTGCCCATATGGGCACGCTAGCGCTGATTGCCAGGCTAAACCCCCCCTATCAGCCGGCAGCAGGGCTTTGCTGCCAGCTGATTGGCTGGCTGGCCTTGGGGGGTGGGACAACTGAGCCTGATCTAGCGAGCAGGTGCTAGACCCGGCTCAGTTCCGTTCCTGGAAACGACCGAGCAGGTTGCTTTTCCAGGAGCGGAGAGAGGCTGCCCCACGACGGGGCTTGAGGTGCGGAGATCCGCGCTTGCAGGCTCCCGTCACTGTGGCAGAGGGCAGCCTCTCGGGAGTGAGCTGCGTGCTCTGCATTTTCGCTCCAGGGCGCAGGGACAAGCAGCCCCGTGAGCGATAGTGAGGAGGGCGTCCTGCTGCGCGCTCTGCGGACTGCGTGGGGGGGCTGCTGTGCGCTCTGCAGAGTGCCATCAAGGGGGGTGGCCCGCTGCGCGCTCTGCATAGGGACTGTCATTGGGGGGGCCGTTGCGCGCTCTGACCGAGCGGCAACAACAAAGGGCCGCCCAGGCGACGACCCGGAGGTTGTTCGGGCCTCATTTTGGCAGCCATTGGGGGGGCGCCTCGTGGCTGGCCGCCATTTTAGGCCTGCCTCGTGGCGCGCCGCCATTTTTAAACTTTAAAAAAATAAATAAAAATAAAATAAAAATTTGACCGGCGGCCATTTTGAGGGCTTCAACTGCCCTAGGGTTTTTTGCCTTACAGAGTTGGGGACTTTCAGTCAGCGGGCTCCAGTCGCCTCATGACGGGCAGGAAACTGCGGCGGCGGCGGCGCTGCCACGACCGTCCTCTTTCCGGATTGCTCCCTTTCGTATCGTATCCAGTAAAAAATTAGAACACAGGGTTTGGTGGGCCCCTACTGGGATATTTCTTCACAGGGGGTGGACATGGGGAAGAAAGCCCAGAAGTCGGGTGGCAAGGCGGCCAAAAAGGCAGTTCCAGCTTGGCCTCTCCCCTCCCCTCCCTCATCGTCGGATGAGGATGATCAAATTGCAGAGTTGTGGGCTGTAACGGCTCGCTATGACGCGCGAAAACAAGAGAGGGCCCTTCGCAAGGCGGGGCAGGGTGATGGGGGCTCCAGCTCCAGGGCAGTCCCTGTACCTCGCAGATCAAGTAGGATAAGTAAAGGGGCCTCTCTCCCTCCCCGGCAGGTTCATGTTTTGGAGGACAAGCACGTTACTGTCGAGGAGGGCGAAGTGCAGGACGGCAACACCCTAGAGGCAAAGGAGGAGGTGGTCTGTCCTGTTAAAAGGCCTCGGCCACAGGCTAATAGTGGCTGCGATGGGCAAGGCGAGCCGTGGGCGGGCTTTGCTCACAATGCAGAGTCTGCGTGGGAAGACAAGGAAGGCATTCCTTGGGCACCTAGCCGGGCTGCACCAGATCAGCCCTGGTCTCCTTGGGGGCCTCCTTCCTTCTGGCAAGGGCCCTATTACCCCCAGTACCCCTGGGCCCTGGGTTGGACATATCCCTGTCCCAAATCTGGTCCCAGGGCCAGCAGGGCACCCCCCTGGTGTGGTCATTATCCTGCCATGGCCAACACAGAGTTGGACCAGCAGGATGTGGACTGGGGGGAAGAGTCATTGGGATTGGTGGTGGAGAGGGAGAAGCCTACGGTTTCATATGGCATCATCGCCATCCCTCTGGGCTCTCACCTCGCCATGTCGGTCAAGGAGAAGATATGGCGAGGTGACTTTGTGGACATGTTCAGTCTCCTTCACATTGAGCCTGAGCCTACCCCCAAAGTGGGAAACCCTGTGCGTGATGAGGAAACCGTCAGGCAGAGGAAGATAGACAAGAATTGGACCAATTGGCTGAATGGGTTCATTGTCTATGCTGGGGTCACTGTCCAGTTGCACCCCAAAAAGGCGGGGAAACTATTCAAATACCTGGACATTATTCATCGCGCTTTGCGTGATCATGCTGGTGCAGCTTGGATGGCTTATGACCATCAATTTCGCATCAGAGTCGCACAGGACCCATCTTTGGACTGGACTATACCCCAGTGGGAACTCTGGGTGCAGTTAGTCCTACCGGCTAGGGCAACGTTGGGGGATAGGTGGATAGCGGGCATTTGATTGCTCGTTCCAGACCCGAGCAGCCTGCTTCACCTGAGGGTGCGCAGTGGGTTCAATCCCCTCGCGCTTACTTCCAATTTAATGCCACTGGCAAATGCAACAGGCCAGGATGTTCGTTTTCCCATGGCTGCCCCATGTGTGGGGCTGGGCATCCCGTGGCAAAATGTCCATGGATCAGTGGACCACGGCAAGGTTTCCGCCCCTTCCGTGGTAAAAAGCCGGGTGGTGGACCTTCAACTGGTGTTGGCAAAGGGCCCGACGCCAATTGAGATTCCCTCCTTGGTTTACTGGCTGCAATTTTATACAGATCGTTCTGCAGCCAGAGTATTTGAGGGTTTTCAGCTTGGTTTTGAGATCCTAGCCCCGCCTCCAGTTAGCCCCACGTTCGCTCGCAACCTCCGGTCAGTGACTGACATTGAGGAGGTGGTGCGAGGTAAAAATAGCCAAGGAGTTAGAAGCGGGTAGAATAGCTGGACTGTTTTGCGGTTCCTCCGTGGAGGAATTGCAGGTATCCCCCCCTGGGTGTGGTGCCTAAAAAAGCCCTGGGCCAATTTAGACTGATTCACCACCTGTTCTTTCCGGAGGGTTCCTCCATAAATGACGGGATACTGACCCACCAGTGTTCAGTCAGATACACTTCTTTAGACGAGGTGGTTGCCTGCCTCAAGAAGTGTGGCCCTGGGGCCTTGATGGCCAAGGCAGATATTCAGTCTGCCTTTTGATTGCTTCTAGTGCACCCCCAGGATTTCTGCCAGACAATAGAGCATTGCCAATGGGGTGTTCAATTTCCTGTTCAGATTTTGAGGCGTCCAGTACATTTTGGAATGACTGTGCGTTTCAGAACTGTGTTACGATCCACTGCCCACTACTTTTTATGGGACCATCTGGGTCTGGCGTCTGTGCTCGGCTCCTGGGTGACTTTACAGTGCTGTGTGAGCAGCTGGAGGTCCCCCTGGCACACGAGAAGACAGAGGGCGCCCCCCTCTTGGCAAGCTCACCTTTTAGGTATCAATTTGGACTCGGTTACACAGACCAACTGCCTGCCAAGGGACAAATTAGATAAGCTGATAGGGATGTTGACTAGCGCCCTAGGGTCCCGGGTTATGAATCTGGTTAGAGTCTTTGTCAAACAGTGTCTTGCTATCACCACTGTTTTATCAGCCAGACATGAGCCTGGGCTTGAAAATAGCATGGCCGTCGCTCTCTCTCGATTTCAGGGGGAACGCTTTCGGCTGCTGGCCTTGCGGCCAGGCTGTGTCCGGATCCCAGGCCCCCCACGGCTGCTTTGGTTAGGTCACGGTTTACCCCCCCCCCAACAGAGTCCTTCAGTGGGGGGACTGTGTGTCACGGTCTGGGAGTTTATCCATAACATACCAGTTAGGGCGTGGGCAGTGGATTCAGTTGAAACAGGCTCCGAGCCGGTGTCTTTGTCCCGTATCTGTCAGGGAACAGTGCTGCTTAATGGCTCCTGCAGGAGTGGGCCCGCTATTCCGCCACGAGGATCGCCCCACCCCTTCCCCTTTACCAGTTTCGGGCCATTTTTTAAACGAGCACAGTCTCAATTAGGCCTGCGGCCTGAATTGTTTGGGCTGCATTCATTTAGGATTGGGGCAGCATCCATTTAGGATTGGGGCAGCATTCATTTAGGATTGGGGCAGCATCCATTGCAGCCAGCATTGGTTTCTCCCCCCAGGGCATCAGGCGCATCGGTAGATGGCGCTCTGGTGCCTTTAAATTCTAAGTGCATAAAGGTGCCGCCAGGGCTCTGTGTGCAACGACAGTGGGCACAATGTGTGCACTGCCAGGTTGGCACAATGTGTCAGAGCCAGGTAGGCCCTGTTGGCAGCGCTCAGTGAGCGTGTGCCACGCCAGTGTTGGCGAGATGTGTCAGAGCCGAGTAGGCTCTGTTGGCAGCGCTCAGAGGGCGTGTGCCGCGCCAGTGTTGGAGAGATGTGTCAGAGCCGAGTAGGCTCTGTTGGCAGCGCTCAGAGGGCGTGTGCCGCGCCAGTGTTGGCGAGATGTGTCAGAGCCGAGTAGGCTCTGTTGGCAGCGCTCAGAGGGCGTGTGCCGTGCCAGTGTTGGCAAGATGTGTCAGAGCCGCATAGGCTCTGTTGGCAGCGCTTGGAGGGCGTTTGCCGCGCCAGTGTCGGCGCAAGGGGTAGGTGGGGTCCTGTAAGTTAGCTAAGGCGGACCAGGTCACTGTCCGTGACTGGCCATGGGAGTGAGTATTAGAGCAGAGGAAGGATTCCTCCTTTCTCTTGGCCTGTCCAGTGAGCTTATCTCACGATGTGCTTCTTTTTCCCACAGGTCCGCGAAGGAGCTGCCCAGCCAGGGTCTTGATCTGCGGACACTCCATAGTTTTTTGGGCCCGGAAGCATGCCATGTCATCCAGTTTCGGCTCTCAGCTGGCGCTGGGTGATGTTGCGCACATTGATTGGTTGGCCAAGAGGGGTATGTGTTGGGGCCAATTTTTCCCAGCCATTTTGGAGTACATTGCTGTTAACCCGCTGCCGCAGGTAATCGTGGTGCACTTGGGCGAAAATGACTTGGGTCAGAGGACGTCCATGTCCTTGAGGCTTCAGGCCCGCAAGGATTTTGACTCATTAGTCTGTCAGTTTCCCGGGATTACTATCCTGTGGTCTGACATGCTGCCTAGGAGAATTTGGCGCTGGGCGAGTTGTGTAAAAAGAATTGAGGTAGCACGAAAAAGGGTCAACACTTACCTGGGCAGGGTCGTCACGGAGCTTGGTGGAGTGGCTATCCATCATCCCAGCATTGCTTTTGAGGAGCCTGCTCTTTACCGTGGCGATGGGGTTCACCTTTCTCCTATGGGTTATGGGCGCTTTCTTTCAGAGTTGCAACAAGGTTTGGCCCTCTTTTTGGGTGTAGGGAAGGCCAAGCCCGAGGCTAACCCTCCCTTGTGGCGGTAGAAGTGCGGGGTGGGTAGACAGAAGACCTTCTCCGGCGTCCAATCTAAGCCAGCAAGGGCAGGGGTGAGCCAGAACCGCTCTTTGGATGCTTGTCTGGCTCGAGGAGGCAGGCTGGCTAGCCCCTGGTCTGAACTTTGGGGCCTTGCAGGGGTGACCTGAAGGCAGAGTAGTTTGGCTGGCTTACCCTCTTTGGGCGACAGTGAAAGGCGGGCTTAATAACAATTGAGCTACGCCTGGAGTTGGGTGGACGCCCCATGAGACTGGGGGACGTAGACGGCTAGGCCGTTTCCCCCATTTAGAACCCCGCACTTAGTTTGGGTATTGTTTCCTATTTTGCCTTGTTGCGCTTGTTGTAAGTTAATAAAGTGGCCCATTTAATCCCATACCTGTTGTCGGCTGTATTTATTGGGGAATGCATGGTAAGGGCAACAAAGAAGACATCAGCAACTACTGGCCAATCACTTTGCTATCAATCCCCTACAAAGTCTTTACCAAGATCATCCTGAACCGACTGGAGTCAACATTGGACACATACCAGCCAGTGGAACAAGCCAGCTTCCGAAAGGGTTTCTGCCGCATGGATCATATCCACAGCATTACCCAGCTGATCGAGCGATGCTGAGAGCACAAGATGCCGCTTATACTGACGTTCGTGGACTACAAAAAGGCCTTCAACTCAATGCTGTCCTCAACTCTCTCCTGCACGTTGGAGTGGACCCATCGTATATCAACATTCTAGAACAATGCAACACTGGGTCATCAACAACCATCCAATTTTTTGACCGCAAGCTGCACATCCCCATTGAAAAAGGAGTCCGAAAGGGTGACACCATCTCCCCGAAACTCTTCCCCTCAGCCCTTCAGTATGCCATCAACCAACTTGATTGGGACCATAAGGGTCTGTTGATCAATGGAAAGAAGCTCTCAAACTTGTGGTTCACAGAAGACATCGTACTTATCAGCAACAATACAATGGAGATGAATGAGATGCTGAACGAGCTGAATAAAGTAGGCAAAGCTATCGACTTGGAGATGAATATGAAGAAAACCCAGATGATGACCAACCAATGGTGCGACAACGGCAACGTGCAACTCTGTGGTGCCACCCTGTGTAAAGTTGACAGTTACATCTACTTGGGAAGTGAAGTGAACATGGCCAACAACCTAACGATTGAGATTGGGAGACAAAGGAAAGCTGCGTGGGCTGCCATGGGATCAATTCGAGAAGTCACCAGTCAGATCCAGGATCCGCAGCTGAGAGCCCACCTGTTTGACTCCATAGTACTTCCGGCTTTTTGCTATGCCACAGAAACATGGGCCGATAACAAGACCATAGTTACTGCCATGCAAACCACCCACCGGGCACTTGAAAGATGCCTCCCTGGAACGAACTGCCAAAAGCAATGGCAACATGGTCTCAGAAGTCAAGATCTCTGGCAAGAATCCAAGATCCGCGACCCGCTCAAGTACATGGCTTCTGCAAAGCACAGAGGGGCAGGACATGTCATCCACCGAACAGACGACCAATGGAGCACCAGAATCACGCACTGGATCCTGTATCACATCAAAAGAACCATTGGCCGACCAGCTACTCGCTGGTCAGATACCTTTTCCAGATCATTTAAACAACAGGGACTGCCACACTGGACAACAGTCGCACTAGACCAAAAAACATGGAGCGAGTGTGGGCCACATTGGAAAGATTGCCAGTGAGGATGAACCATCAGTGTCAATGTTATTGTTATCCTATAACTTTCAACAAAAGTTCATAAAGCTGCTAGCATAGCAAAATATATTAAAAGATGTTTCCCTGTCTTGAAGGGGCTCACAGTCTAAAATAGATACAAGAAAGAGACACAATAGAAAAAATGCAATGCCGGGGCTAGGGGCAGTTGCTCTCTCCCTACTAGATTTAAGACTGTCACCACTTCAAAGGTGCCTCTTAGCCCAAGCCTACCTATCTCCCTCCATCTGATGCAGGCACACCATTGGTGCACATGTTGCATCCTAAGGTGGGGGGCAGTTGCAGAGGCCTCTTCAGGATAAGGGAACTTTTGTTCCCTTGCCTTGGGTAAGTCTCTGCTTTCTCCAGGAGGTCTCCTCTGTCCTATGCCAGCTATTTTGCTGGTGCAGAACCAAGTAGTGTAACAATGACAGAAAGGGAGAGGATCCGGCCATACGCGAGTACCACTGATTCTACCCCTCCATCCTCCATTTGGCCTTCTTCACCACCCCTTCCACACTCAGAAACTCCCGTTTCTCTCCCTCTCTCATTCCCCCCACCTGCCCCAACTGCCACTCACCTCATGCCAGTTAATAGAATCTTCTCTGCCAGTTCCCCAATTAGTAGCTGTTTTCCTATAGGTGTTGTCTTCTTCACGCTGGGTGGTGCTACTATACCTTTTTAAAGAGCCTGGATGAAGCCTGGGAGAGGGCAAGAAAGGCAACACAGAGGGCAAATGACATGTGCAGCACAAATGTTACACAGAGGCCATACCATGCTGGGTTGCCTCAACCTCACCCTTATTTTCTCCAGGAGGTCTGTGGCTGGAGATCCTCCCCAGCCCCCATCTCACTTCAGTTGACCACTACACAACAGGGCATCTTGTCTTGTGTAACTCCAGTCAAGTGCTGTCAACCTGGGCAGCATCTGCCCCAATGTGTTTGCAGTGGGTGCTGGATTGGAGGAAGCAGATTTGCAAGAGCTTGTCCAAACTAGCAGTGCAAGCCTGTGCATGTCTACTCAGAATAAACCCAATAGGACAAACTCCCAGGAAACTGTGTATAGGATTGCTGCCTAGGAAGCCTTTCAGTGTGATACTATGAATGCTTACCCAGAAGTAGACTCCTACTGACTTCAACTACCAGCTAATTGTGCAAAGAAATACAGCTAGACAGAACATTTTTTTTTTTTTTGCATATTTGGTGGGAAGTCCTATAGCATGTACTCTGCACAACCAACAGCAGGAGAGACATCTTTTCCCCTTCTCCAACCTAATGCCCTTGGTCTCCGTTTCAGCAGCTTAGGCAAATCAAGTTAATTCTTTGATGGAGTTTGAGGAAAAGAAGTCTTGCCTGCTTGCCCACACCCACTGGTGTGTAGGGTATGTAAATAACTGTCCAGTCCCACAACATTATATCATGCAGCTGTGCCAACAGAGGGAGGGCAATCATACAGCCTGCAGGAGGTAAGTATAAATATTTACTTGCCTTTGGCAGGCTGTCCAGTTACCTATGAATATTCTTGGGCCCATGCCAGCCATTTTGCTGGTGTAAGTCTGAGGACAGAAAAGGGACAGGGGGGGTTCAAAAAGTGGAGGTAGGATCAGGCACAAGTCACTGCCACTGAGATCCACCCCTCTCTCTCCCATTTGTACTTCATGCCTCTACCACCAATTTAGCAGTACCAATGGAGGTTCTACAGCCACTGCTGCACAGGTCACACCACTGCCCATTGGCAGCAGTGGCCCAGCAGAGTGTGACAGCCGCCCAACTTTCACATCACCAGAAAGCGCCCTGTGCTGCCAGAACACAAGGCCCCTACATGACTTGGATGAAACAACATTGAACACAGTGCTGCTTACTACAGATACTCATCTATAAGGCGAGAAATTTACGCCAATAAATCAAGTGTAAATCATCTCTTTGCCTTATTTGTGGATCACTCGGGGGTCAGGGCTGTTCAGGCACATATTGCAGCCAGGAGAAGCCAGAGGAGGGCAAGAGGATAATGCAGAGATAATTACAGGGCTATTAGTCTCAGGGCAACAAGGCTGCAAACTGCAGCCAAAGTTAACCTTTTCACTCCTCCTGAGAAAAAAGTAAGCCAGGGTGCAACACTTCCATTTAACTCAAGTAAGCCTTGTTCTCTTTGGCAGGATCACACCCGACCCTTCTGCACCTTCCTTCCATTTTGCAAATGTTTAACAGAGGTCTGGTTTTTAAAACACCAGTATGTAATCCTCCTTTTCATCTGAAACAAAGCCCGAGGCTACAATTCAGTACACCATTACTTAAGAATGACTCCCACGGAAAGCAATGGGTCCACTTCTGAGTAAATCAGATTCAACGCTATGTAGCTGTGCTTGCTCAGGCTTATTCCTTGTAGCTTCTCTCCACTGTGAATTGAATTGCACACTCCCAGTTATGTGTTATAAGTTGTATGTTATATGTTGAGCCTCTGGCTTAACGTATCAGATACCTTAAAGAAGAATTTGATTAATGGTTCTACTAGCATGTTGTTTACAATGCTCTTATTCTGATAGTGTTTACAAAAAGGTTGTAAAGGCCAGAATTTAAAAAGTTAATGAATAAAAATGTATCTTAGGATCTTTTACTATGTTTTTAATAAATTAGAGAATGTACAATTCTTAGATATTGTATTGGAATCATGGAGGATCTGGCGAGGAGATAGGATATGGTGTCAGCAGTGGCTTTTTGCTCTGGGGAATACAGGGTTAAGGCCTGGGCTTTTAGTAGAGGGTGTGCTGCACAGCTACAGCCACTAGAGACAATGAGGTATCTAAGGATATAAGAAGCACCTGATGAAGGAAGAGTTTGTGGGTTGTAATCAAGCAGAGTGGAGGAGGGAGAGGAGACTTGCTGGCAAAAGTGACTGATTGTTTTTCTTACTAAACTGACCTATTGGCTTGTTGACTTGTGGATTGACTTGCAGCTCTACTTATTGGACTGACTTTCTAACAAACTTAACTCATGGACTGGCAGTTTGCTTTAACTAGCATCCTGACTGGTGGATGACCCATGAACTGGCACCCTGACTGATGGACTGGAGGATGAACCATGAACTGGTGCATGGACTAATCAACAGAGACTGCTGAGTGGTGGAGAGCTGAGGTGGTGCTGTTGTACCTGAAAGGACTGCTGCTTGAAGGTGCTACCCTGCAGACTTACATGCCAGCCAGCCAGCCACTAGTCTCCTTCTGACTGGTGCTGGGGTACTGTGGTAGTTCTTGTAGTCTGCTAGATCTAGCTGTGGTTAAGCTGGGGGAACTAATTAGTTTAAAGTGGCCATCAGTTCTTCAGGCAAATCTTGGAACAGGAGCTTAGCAGAACAGATAACAATAAGTGGTAGGTTATTTTTCAGGATCTGGCTTTGGGTAAAATCAGACAAAATTATAGTCAGTCACCCCCCCTTAGTTTAACCCGCTTATTTACCCAAGCGTTACAGAAAACTTCATGATTTTTGACTCAAAATCTGCCCTCAACATATCTGTGAAACTGACTTATACTTGAGTATCTATGGTTCTTCTACGTGCAGAAGTGCTTGTTTTTAACAGAACTGGATCAGAGAATGGGCAAGTGACATCATGACTAACTAGAAGTGATGATTCACAAAGAGCACTGGCAAAAGTATACCTGGAATGTCATCCAGGTATATTGGGGTGGACACTTGATTAGCTATCTGACAATAAATTTAGTAGTATAAGTCTGACCCCCACATAACTTAGGGTGATTACTTGCTTCAGAAAGCCCACCAGGACTCATGCATTAAACATAATGCGTAGTTTGTCAATCAGAATCTGAGGTTTAGATCATAAAGCAACACTTATCCCATCAGTGTTGAGAAAGCAACACGTTAATCACATTATAGAGAATTATAGGACCATACATTTCTGCTCTGAATGGCTGATGCCAATGGCCATATGACTGCATGATGGATGTTACATACATTGAATAAAGACAGTTACATGCTCCTGCTTCTGAAATATAGCATATAACTCTGCTATCCTTTGCATGCCAAATCAGATACATAATGGACATTGTCAGTAAGATGAGACTGTTACAAATTACAACATGGGTTAGTGATCCTCCATGTGCATGCAAATAAAACGCATTAGCACATGAAGTGACAACATTTGAAACATTAGTGACAATACCATTATTCCAGAGATCTGGCAGATGGTAACAAGAGGAGGCCTCTTCCTGGGCTTCTTTCCCAGATGGAGGAGGGGGTCATTTGAACAGAAGGAAAAATTGCTATTATAAGGCCATTGGGTATCATAGGAAACATCAAAGCACAGGGCTGTGGAATCGGTCAGTAATAACGGTTTTCCAGTTATATCACGCTTTTGAGCCACAAGAAGGAATTTTCCAGGAACTACTATCTTTAAACACCTGCACAATATTAAGGATAAATGAACGTCCTGCTCCCAACAATTCTCTAAGACATTCTGGTAAATTTTTATACTGAATACTCTCCAGGTGTTTTCTGCCTTTAACATTCTCTGAATCTTTGCTGACTCTGCAAGGTACCATGTGATACAGAACAACTGATATTTTGCAGCATATGTTAGTAAGAGTAATAACCACCTCCCTTAGTTATTGTACAATGCGTTCCATGGCATTTAGTATTTTGCCCACATAGATAGCTGATACACAGTGGTAAATCACAGTAGTATTCAAGCTTTCTGCCTGCAGGGGATACTTTCCACGCCGTCTGCACAGGAACCACCATGTGTCTGCTATAAAATCCTGGCACATTGCTGAAGAATCTTGAACACATCTAGCGTTCGTGTCAATGCTATGTTGAAGAGGTGCTGCTATAGGCTTCCTTGAGACTCCCTACCCACCATCTTATGGTGCACTGAGCACATCTTGTCTCTAATATTTAAGGTTCAGGGTCAACATGAGCCTTCTGGTGGGCATATACCTTTGGCCAGTGCATAATCTCACCAACTTTTTTCACCACTCCTGACAAGACTGCATAATCAGTGCACACAAAGCAGCAGTGTAACTCCCCATCATCCACTGTGCTTTGTTGTATGTGTGTGCAACAACACAGTCAACATTCCCCTATGACAGCATTTACTGAGGAAAATCAATAGTGGCAGGTATTCATTTGCTTAGCTCATTGGAGAACACCTTATAAGTGAACCTCGTATTCCCCAGGCAGTCTGAAAGCCACAGTACTTTGATAGAACCTGATGGTTGACAGACAATGATATTAGATATTAGGTGGTACAGAAAGTTGACGTGTAGTGGATGTTTTAATCTTATCATGCAGGGGTCTCCGAACCCCGGCCTGGGGGCCAGATGCGGCCCGCAGCGAGCCTCTATCTGGCCCGTGGTCAGCCTCTTGTCTCCTGAAAGCCTCTGGCCCACTTGACTGAACATGACCAGAGCTGATTGCTTCTGGAGGGTGTTCTGAGGGCCAGAGAGGCTGAGTGAATGAGCCCACTCATTCATTTATTCATTCATCTAAGTTCCATCTCTAATTTATTTATTTAAATTTTATATTTAAAATTTTCTGGCCCTCCACAGCACGCCAGATATTTCATGTGGCCCTCTGACCAAAAGGTTTGAGACCCCTGTTATAACGCAAAGTTAAGGCGTCATTATCGGGATATGCCAATTTTTTTATCCTAGAAAGCAATTTTTCCCCAAGACATCTGAAACCAATTGGCATTGGGGCAAGGTAGGTTTCTCTAGGTAGGGTATTCCACATAGTTAGCACTATGATAGACAATAACCAGCAAAGGCAAGAGTTATCAAAAATATATGGTTTTATAAGAAAACTATTGGTAAATGCCCAGCAGTGCCCTATATGGTCTAGAATGTCATGTTATCAACCTGTACATATGACAGGTACTACCCACCTGTCTTCTAGCAGCATGTTTGTATGGGACAGCACAAACATCCTCCCTCAGCTGCTTCAGGAAAGAAATATTATTGTGCCATCCAAATGTTCAGAACATTGACTGCACTGCAAATGACTCAGTGTGTGTTTTGTCCCACTTAGTTGTCCCCGAAGGCACAAGAGATGGGGACATAAATGTGGTAATATATCATTTCAAGAGCACTTTTATCAGAAAGCGAGTGTGCCACAATTTATGAAGGGCTTCCCATGAAAGCTGAAGTTGTTTACAGGCAGGTGGGTCATAATCCGGCACTAGTTATTTATCATAAGTCCCACCAAAGTCAACAAGGTTTGCTCATGTATAATTGATGGCAAGATTTCATTCAATCTTTAGTTCAGCTCACAGTTGCCTATTCCTGATGGTGAAGGCAGAGGTCCAGAATTAGAAGCTGATCGTGAGACAATATAAGTTATTCTCAGCTAGACCTGTGGTGCTAGGTGCCTAAAGTCTGTTCCCTTATCTGGGGTAAGCCACTGCGGCACAGAGGCATCTACTCAAACCTACACCAGTGAAATCACTGGTGCAAGTCTGCATGGACCCAGGCTACAGGATCAGTTCTAGGATGGGGGGGTCTGGATTCAGCAGTCACCCCAAACAAGCTCCCTTCCCTGACCCATTCCACCCACCTTCCTGCCCAATATAAGATTACACCCTAAGGGCACAATCCCTTGCACCAGCCCAGGAGGGTCGCAAATGTGCTGTAAAGCATGTTTGTGCCTCCTCAAGAGTCGGCTGGGCTGGCGCAGCGACTCACGCCAGCCCGCAGAGACTGAATCTAGCCTCTGCGCCAACTCTGATGGGGAGGGTTGCGTCGGCCAAGTTCAGCCAATGCAAGGGTCTGGAGTGGGCGGGGAGGAGACAGGAGGGAGGCATTCTGGGGCGGGGAGAAGGTGGGCAGAGGGCAGTTCTGGGAGTGGGTGGGTGGGCAGGGAGCATGAGGCAGGGCTGGGACCTGGCGGTTATGCCAGATGCCAACCACATTCCCCGAGCAGTGCAGAGTGATTGCAAGCTGCTCCATTCTCCTTGGACTTATGCCACCTCCTGAGGTAGCACAAGTTTGAGAAGATCCATTGGAGCTGTGGTGGCTTTCCTGGGGGTAAGGGGAAGAGTTTCCTCTTACCTCTGGCTGAGCCACTTTGGACCCCTATCTTGTGCTGGAATACAGCACAGGCCTCCTGGCCTCAAATCACAGTTTTCTGCTAAGCAAATCACATACACGGATGTATAAGATATGATGGAAAATAACCTGATGATGAAAATGTACTTGATCTACCCATTTTTAATTGCTGTACATTACTAAAGAAAAGCTCTTGGCCTCAGTAGAAGTACAGTACAATAGAGCTAGACATTCCTACATGAAGGGGTGTGTGAGTGTTATTCTGTATGCCTGTTGTATTCCAATAAGTGCTTGGGGGTTGCTGAAAAGGATAAAATTATAATGTGTACCAGGGGTGTCCAAACTTTTTAGCAGGAAGGCCACATCGTCTCTCTGTCAGTGTGTCGGGGGCCAGGAAAAATACATTTAAAATTTGAATAAATTTACATAAATGAATATATTTCATTTCTATATGGAACATATGAATGAATGAAGGTTTTACGATAGCTCAAGACCTGTAAAAGGACTTGCGCAAAGCGAGACTGGCCTTTCTTTTGCTGCTGCTGCTGCTTCACAGACATGAAACAGCAAGCAGTGGAGGGCGTCCTCAGCCCACAGGAAGCATGAGAGGTCTAGCAGTTGGCTTTTGCACTGAGTGCAGTCGTATCAGATCAGCATGGGCTCCAGCAAGTCTCTGGTGGGCCACAGGGGAGATTGGGGCTCCCTGCGGGCTGGATTGGGGTCCCTGAGGGCCACAAATGGCCTCCAGACCAGGGTTTGGGCACCCTTGCTGTATTCAAACAGGGCCCAATATCTCCTGATGCCTGAGGGAGCATGCCAAGTGCTGCCTCCCTTACCAGGTGATGTGCTGGCCTCTGCTCCTCCCAAGTTTCAATGTTCTAGCTCATCACTTTCCTCCCCTCTACATTTCCTCTTCCTCTCTGTCCCCCTCCTCGTTTTCCAATCCAGGGAGCGGAAGGAGAAGGAGCAGCAGTAGAGGTCACCTCCCATTAATCTGCTGCCTGACGTGACCACAGCAGTTGACCTGCTGCGTGGGCCAGCTCTGTATACAACCTATTAAATGGGAAAAGGTTTTAGCAGATATTGGGGACACAATGAGGGAGGGAGGGCTTCATATATTACTGACCTCACACGGTAACCCCTAACAACTATTTCGGCATGAGGCATTCTGCATTGGGAGTTGTAATATATTTCAGTGCCCTTGCTCAAAGGGTTGGTTCTTTCATGCCCCCTGTTACCAGTGGCATCTCTTTACTTTTCGGGTCACCTTGGGCTTGGAGTAGGGTTTGTTACCAGCTATGTGTTCCCCTTCTGCCAGAAAACCCCCTTGAGGAAATGGTAGAGTGGGATCTCCCTGCTCTCCCATTGTGAGCCCCACATCCGTACAGTCCCTGGTTTGCTTTCTCCTGCTTATGAACGTAGGAAGCTGCCACCCTGAGTCAGGCCCTTGGCCCACTTAGCTTAGTGTTGCCAGACACTTCCTGGCAGATACTCTACAAGATTCTTCCCTAGCCTTGTTTGGAGATCTTGAGGATTGAACTGGGAACCTTCAGCCCCTACTTGAAACCTGTTTCCATCACATTGGCACAGCTGTTTGTGAGGTGATGCAGGTGTCTGCGGATTCTACTACTTCAAACTGCAGGTGAGGGATGTATGTGTGTAAGAAAAACCAAATGTTTCTCCATATAGTTATTTTAGTTATTTGATTTTTTCCCCTCTAAACTGCTTTGTGAACTTTTTTAAAGTGGTATATAAATATTGATGAAGATGATGACCATCATCATCATCCCCGACCATCTGCACCAGATCAATTGTGTGAAGTGCCCCCCCCCCACACACCATCAGTAAGGGTCACCATTTAGAAAGGAGAGAATTTCAAATCCCATGTGCTCATTCTCTATTATCACCTTTATCTCAATGATCCCTATTCTTCCTCCATGCCATAGCATGCAGCCATGCCAAAAAGCATACACTCAGACTTTCATGGTCAGATTCATTTAGTAGGTTTTAGCTTTCAGCTTAGGTCCTGTGGGATCTTAAGGTTTTGGAAAAAGAATTTTCTTTTCATTTTATCTTTGATAATGCCCTTTGCAGGTGAGGGTATAATGTCAGGGAGATCAATATTGTATGGAATGTGGTCTGGAACCTTGGAAGCTTGTAATCACAACAACAATAATAATAATAACTTTATTTTTTACCTTGCCTTTCTCCCCAAAGGGACTCAAGGCGGCTTACAACAGATTAAAACAGATTAAAAACATAATTTAAAACAAATAAAAACATATTAACACATATCATAAAAACAGCAGTCAGATAAAAAAAAAATCAGGTAAAAAGAGCATAGAGCAGCAGCAAATCATAAAAGAATCAGGCCTGTAAAAAATATTAAAAGATGTTTAAAAGATGTTAAAAAGGCTGAGAACTCAGAAGGTTTGTTTAAACAGAAGGGCCTTCAGGCCTCGCCGAAAAGTCTCAAGAGAGGGAGCCATTCTTAGGTCAAGGGGAAGGGAGTTTCATAGCGTTGGTGCCACTACTGAGAAGGCCCTATTTCTTGCCGCTGCCCCACATACCTCCCTAGGTGGCGGCACTTGCAAAAAGGCCTTCTCTGATGATCTAAGAGGATGAGCCGGATTATACGGGAGTAGGCGATCTCTAAGATACCCTGGCCCAGAGCAGTATAGGGCTTTAAAGGTCAAAACCAGCACCTTGAATTGGGCCCGGAAACGAATGGGCAGCCAATGTAGCCCCCGGAGAAGCGGGCTGACAGAGTCAAACCGCCTACATCCAGTAACCACACGGGCCGCCGCATTCTGCACTAGTTGTGCCAAATGTGCCAAAAAGGTTCATGCAGCATGCTGTTACTGATGGCAGGCGGGGCAACCTGAAGGCAAAAGAAAGATAAGTAAAACACATTTTTACTTACCTGCGCATAAGCCTGCAGGCCACCTATGTGTCTCCTTGGACATGTGCCAGCCATTTTGGTGGTGTATGTCTGAGGAGAGAAAAGGGACAGAAGAACAGGGGACAAGATCTGGCATGCTCTACTGTCGCCAGATCCATCCTCTCCCTCTCCTGATATGCCCCTAGTTCCTCCCCCAACACACCCTGTTACTCCCCTCCCTGCCCACAAATTGCCCCCCATGCTGGCTTACCTGCACCAGAGCAGGTTGCTGGCTGCAGGAGCAGGCCACTAACAGACTCTGTGCATTGCCAGCAACCAATTTACAGCAGAGGGACACTGTCGTGGTGCCATAAATTGAATGTTAGAATTGGACCATATCTGTCACACCTCACTGGTTCTACCCTCTGCATCTGAGCATGAAATATGCTTTTCATTTTTCCTCTTTCCTAAATGCATACACAAAGGCTTGTGGTTCTAGGCTGCTACCATGGACCTGAGCATTTTGCTCACAAATGTGTTTCTGGGGTACTTAAATTCTGCCCCAGAATATTCAGCTAGGAAGGTCTCTCATGTTTAAAATGGTGGTTGGATCCTTTTCCAGGTTGATAATGAATTGGCCAGACAGTCTAACTCTGCTAAAAGGACAGGTTTTTGTCTGTCTTGGACCAGTGACACAAACTGATTATATTACTGCTTTAATAATACATCTGTTGTCTGTCTGAAGTGATACTAAATTAGAAGATTTAGCATGTCAGCCAAAATTTTGTAAGACCTTTTCTGTCATCTGTTAGGAGGGGGAGAAAAAAATACAGACTCCATTCCAACCAACTGTAATTTTGCCATAAATTCCCTTCAATGTATGGATCCTGCTGGAGGTGCTCTTGAAGGACTTCCTGCTACAGGCAGAGGGCTGGATAGTTGACTTTGTGGTAGGGTTTCTCAAACTGGGGTGTCATGATGCTTCAGCCTGAGGGCCCTGAACTCTTTCCCCTTAAGGGGCAGGGGCAGGGGAAGGCAGCGATGTGATCCCTAGGATTGTGTCGCTAAGGGGGCTGCAGGGACTTACCAGCCCCTACTGCAGCCTCCTGGCGGTGTGGGGAACCCTGCACGACCGTCTGCAGAGCTCCCCAGAAAGTGAAAGCGGAGTGATCGTGCTCTACTTCTGGTTTTGCAGAGATGGGGCACGATTGCTCCGCTTTCACTTTCTGAAAGTCCATCCCTATGGACAGTTGCGCAGGGCTCCCGCACCCCCAGGAGGCTGCAGTAGGGGCTGGTAAGTACATGTCAGCCCCTGCAGCCCCCTTAGCAACAAGATCCTGGGAATCGCGCTGCTGCCTTCCCCCTCCCCCGCTGCCTTCCCTGTTATATGCACTTATATGCACTAGCTTCATGATGGGAGTGTTGAGGAGGAAGTGTTGCAGATGTAAACCACAAGAAGCTTGTATGAAGCTTGAAACAATGGAGATTGCAGCTCTTTTTCCTAACTGAGATTGTAGCTAGACTGTCTGGCTAAAAAAAAAATACACAAGCTACAAGTTTTAGACTGTGATCCTATGCATACTTGTATTCAGTTGGCAGTAAGACCCACTGAACGCATGTAAACATGTAACGGATTGTGCCGCATGTTGATCAGATTCAGGCTTGCCATTCCTTTGAGAAACAGACTCTAGAAACAGACTCTAGATACTAAAAAGTATCAAGATTTGATACTTAAAAGAAAACTAAAAAGATCCATTGACTTAATATGACGGCTACTGGGCATCTGTGTGCCTGTAGCACACAGATGTGCTAATTCCATTTTTATACTTTTCATTACAAATCAACAGCAAATTGCAATGCAGATATAAGATGACTCAAGGCTGATATTTACTGCAAGCCAACTTTCGTAACAACTGCATAGAACCTTTGCTTTGATTTCTGTCTGCGCCTGGAGTACAGTGTTATTTGGCACCAAATTATGTCCATGGCAGAATGAGACCATGCCGTGGCAAGAAAGGTGTATTTCTGCAATCAGCTGGCTTTGCTCTTGTTGTTTCTTCGCTTTATTATTAGAAGATTTATGATGGAATTTTCACAACATGGAATTAGGAGAGTGATGCTGCTGCTGGACTGGTTGAGGTGGAGTTGACTCGGGCTTATTCACCAGTGACAGCCACTGAAGAGTTAAGGCCAAGAATCATGTTTGCTATCTTTTTCCAGAAATCTAGTTCTAATGCTTTTGAGATTAATTAGTACTCTCAAGAAGAATAAAGTAGAGAAATGTGGTTGCTTTGCTAAGCTTTATTGTAGCGCACTAAATCAGCACACTGAAATAATTTAACTTTGTATTATAATGGAAATTGGAAATGAACTAAAATGTTTCCCCTTCCAATTTGGCCGTCCTGTTTACTGTCACCCATAGCATGCAGGCGGCTCAGGGAACAAGCAAAAGAGAGAGGGCCAGCAGTGACAGTGAACAACTTCACCCTTGTACCAAGTTATAGCGCTTAAAACATAGGGGCGGAATAATCAGTGTCAATCAGTACTGAACCCAAATTGGCATTTTTTAAACCATCAATGAAATTAGACAAAAATGTTAGCCAAAAGGAGCCAATGGATCCCCCTTGCCAAAGCAACCAAGCCAACAGCCCACTCTTATACTTCCCAGCAGCCAGGGTTGCAGTGGTGCCAAAATGGCAACCGTTGCATCCTGTGGGGCAGAGAAGCAGTACCAGGTCTCCTCGGGGTACCCCCTGTAGCTAGGTAGTCCCAATGGGTCTCCTCATATCTGCGGCTGCTATCAAGCAGGCACAAAATCTAGGAGACCAGTTTTAGGTTTCCAAGGCCGTAAGGGGGGCCTGCCACCATCTCCACCCCCTCCCACCCCACCTTCCCCTGCTCTCCCCCCACACCAGAACTCCTCCTCCCACTCCAGCTTACCACTCTGCCACCCGGCATGTGCCTGGAGCTCTGGCCTCTGCCTGGCACTGGTTCAGCGTGGGCTCATGCTGAGCCAGCACTGGCCTGGAGGTGAGTGTTGCAGGGGTGCTTTAAGGCATGTTTGAAATACTCAGTGCTGTTGGAGGGTTGGTGCTGGCCCAATAGGAACAGGCCCCCAAATTCCTTGCATTGTGTTGCACATCCCAATATGCATCCTACTGAACATAATACAGTGTACAGCAGGAACAGTGTACAGCAGGAACATTCTGAATTTCAATGGGATGCACATTTGGATGCATATTCCACTGTGGGAGCTGGCCAGACAAAATGCACAGATGCATTCATTCTCTCTCTCTTGCTCTCTGTCCCCCACCCCACTTTGAAAATAATTTGCAGTCTCTTGCCAAGAGATATGAAGTAAGCCCTCCCCTTTTTCATAGGTCATGCAACCATTCACCTAAGTCCCCCCCTTTCTAAACTGCAGATGAAGGGAAAGATAGCCATGATCAAGTATGGAAAATGCATGAAAGTCTGATAAGGTTCTTCATGAATATTCTTTGTTCTTCCAGAATTGGCAATCCTCCCAGGTAAGAGCAACCCTCTCAAATGAGCAACTCTCTCAAATGGGAAGCACTAGCACTGATAGAGAATGGCAATCGGTTATGAGTTAATACCAACTCTGTGTGTGGGGTAAGGCTTGGAAAGATTTGTCAAAAGAAAGCAAAATTTGAGAAGTCCTGTAAATCAATGAATTTTCCACATCCTTAAACTGAAATCCTAAACAGATTTACTAGGCAACATATCCTACTTAACTCAGTGGAGCTCACTTCTGTGTAAACATACTTAGTATTGTGTTGCCTGCTTAACAGTACAATCCCATCCATTTCTACTCGGGAGCATGTCTCATTATATTTAATGGGACTTACTCCCAGTTAAGTGTGTAGTGTTTAATGAGATTAAGGCCACAATCCTATCCGTACTTATCTGGGAGTATGTCCCGTTGACTATAATGGGACATATTTCTGAGTAGACATGCATTGAATTGGGCTCTTACTCCCATGGAAAAGTATTTAATGGGACTTAATCACAGGTAAGATTGCTGCCTAAGAGCTGAAACGTGTTACATTCAACATGTATTTTTTTTCCAAATGTAAAGTACACCAGTGAGGTTGGGGGTGTCAGGATCATGGTGCTAGGAATACGGTATTTAACCCTTTCCTATTGCAACATAGTCCCAATGAAAATTCCCGTTTTGGAGCTACTATTAAACCCAGGAGTGAAGTTTTTATGGGCACCTGGATATTTTTGTCAGGAACACAGCAAGAGGGGAAAAGGTCTAATAACCTTTTCCCATATGCTGCAGTCCCAGTCCTCATTACCTCTACACATACTGCCCCCTGTACTGTGTAAGTAGATCTTGCGATGGGTGTGTGCCCTCAACCAATGTCCAACCCAACCAACCCTGATGCCAGCCCTGAACAAACCTGTTAAGTGCAATGGCACTCAAGAACAATGTCATATTCTGTGTGGATAATTTCCACATTTGAAAACAGGGTAGTTTCTTTTCAGGAATGCTTGTGAGGCCTGAGGTGGGGGAGTTATCTCTGAGAAGGTTTATTAAGAATAGATAGAATGTTCCCCCTTTCAGTACAGGCAAACAAACCCTTCTTTTTGTTTCCCAACTGCCAATTGCTCTCTTGAGGAGAGTCTTTACAAAACTGACAGGGTGGCACTGCTGTGTCTCCATCCCTCAGTCCCTCCGTGGGGAGGGGGGATACATTCAAAGGACAAGCTGTTGTATCACAGTCTACACTTACAGACCAGAACACTTGCACTGATGATGCATAGAAACTATTTCTTCACACTGCCAGTAGCATATTTAAATTCACTTAACAGTCCAAGCACATGAGCTTGTAGTTGAAAAAGGTTTACTGCTGAAGGTTATGCTGTGTTTTTCAACAAACCATAAATCTGCTGCCTGTTAAGCCTTCTGGACAATCAAACTGGAGGCAAATGTGGTGGGCATTGTCTACTGGCAAAGGAAGGTAAACTGTTGTGTGTTTTTTTTTAAAGTGAAACACATTAACTGAATATGGTGTGTGTGATTCACTGAGGGTGCAATCCTAACGCCTTATGTCAGTGCTTTCCAGCTTTCCAGCACTGACATAAGGGCAATGCAGCTCCAAGGTAAGGGAACAAACATTCCCTTACTTTGAGGAGGCCTCTGTGAGTGACACCCAACTGCAGGATGCAGGACACATCCCGTTGCACCACTATGCCAGTGCTGGAAAGCGCTGACACATAAGGGGTTAGGATTGCGCCCTAATGCAAGTAGTGCAAAAGAGAAAATTTTTACTGCGGTTCCTGTGTCTCTACAATGACTCTGACAAATATATCCCTTTCCCCCCCCCCCCCACACACACACACAAATATATACATAACATCATCATCAATGACTTTCAACTTTTGGACACAGAGTAAAACACTGCATTGTAATTTTCTGAATATTGTGGGAGAACATCAGATAAGTTTGACAATGAAAGGAATGTTTGATGCTTTTAACCGATATTCTGAGATTGAACTTGGTAGAGGCAAACCTTTTGCTTATTCTGGCAAAATAATCAAGGTGATCTTGCATTTGCCTCCAAAACTGTTCCTACCAAAATCTGCAGAAACTGGTGATTTTTTCTTCTTCTTCTGGGTAAAGTGCTGATCTGTTTTTTAGATAAAAGTTCACTTCCCAACCCACTTAAACTAATACATTTTAACCGATGTACAATCTGATCCTCAACACATTGAAGCTATGCTTTTGTAGCAGCACACCCTTTTGGATAATATAACATATATTTTCAAACTCTTACCCTAAGGGAACATTTTCCACATTGATTTCTTTGCCACAGAACCTCTGCACATTGCCATCTTTTGGACATGTCCTGCATGCACACTCAGGTCATACAAGACACGGCCAGACTTGCCATTAACTGACCTGACTCAAAAGTGCTGTCAAGAATGGCTCCAATGTGCTTCATAAGCTGCATATGCCAATAAAGATCAGCCATAAAGGGCAAGGTGTCTTTTGGTAAGGCTTGTTTGCCTTTATTGATCTTCTCACTCAAAAACTCGCAATAAGTTTCCAGGACCCAGTTTGGAAACAAACTGGATTAAGGTGTTATTCCGAATGGATTTCATTTATTTGTTTATACTGCTTTTCTAAAACCCAAAAGTTTACTAGGGAAAAAATATAGTTAATTCCTTACATTTAAGAATCTGGGGCATTTGGTGGGCTGCTGTGAGATACAGGAAGCTGGACTAGATGGACCTATGGCCTGATCCAGTCGGGCTGTTCTTATGTTCTAACGTACTTGTGAATTCAAGCTGTAAGGAATCATGAACTCCTGAGTTGATATAGACTGGACGTCAGGGTTGGGAACTCAAGTCAGTGACTCAGAACCGAGTAGCAAAAATGCACATTTTTCAGTGAGTCGTTGACTCATGAATCGCGCGCAAGGAAGACTCTGAAAAACACTTGAGTCAGGGGCTCCCTGACTCAGCACTCATCCCCACACATGCAGACTCAAG
Source organism: Tiliqua scincoides (assembly GCF_035046505.1). Classification (NCBI taxonomy): domain Eukaryota; kingdom Metazoa; phylum Chordata; class Lepidosauria; order Squamata; family Scincidae; genus Tiliqua; species Tiliqua scincoides. Next base: position 170,090,356 of record NC_089822.1, on the reverse strand, counting down.
TCTGCCTATGTCTGGTTGTGCTTGCTTACTGTTTTCATGGTGCTTCCCTCTGCGGAGCTGTGGCAGGCTTTTAAAGGGAGGGTAACTCTACTCAAGTCCTATTGAGTTGTGAAAGGGCATCTTGGCAACTCTGAAAATACCCCCATTATGTGTTTGAGTCATGGGGAGGGGATGACTCTAGGCTTAACTCAAGTCAAGCCATGCTGGGTTTTCCCATCCTTGTTGGAGGTCCTGGGCCCTCCATTTTCACATGGGGGGGTGGCAACATCCCACAGGGGGCACCATTGCAGACCTTTGCACTGGGGCGGAATGCTGGGGAGGCCCACCCCTAGCCGCCCCTTGTGCCTGGATCCAGTTCTCATCATGCCCTTGTGATGACACCTCACTTATTTCCTTTCAATCCCTCCTCAATCCCGCCTCTTTCGCATCTTTTCTGTGGAACATTTACCCAACCACCTAATCCTCATTCTACCCTGTAAGCAGTAGAGGTTCCTTCATAGGACTAAATGGGGCTTCACCCCTCCAAGAAAAAAAATGCAAACTTTATCAATTAAAGATTTCTGTGTGACCAAGGCTAAGTAACTGACTAATTAATCCTGGTTTTCTTCTGGAGTCCAATCCCATTACTAGAGATGTGATTTTTTTCAGTGATAAAATAAAGAACACATAACACCACTTTCTGCACTTCTCATTTTTGAAAAGAATAATAATAATTGCAATCCCCCCCCCCCCGTTTTCTAACATCTCTACCTATTTACTGTAGGCTGTTGGTCTGGACTGGTGGGGCGCATGGGTAACAACTGTGGCTGCATCTGCTGACGTATCACCTAACTAGTACACTTTTAAAGTGATTATAATTTATAAAAATATTTTTATAAAAAAATAAAAATAATTATAATTTATTAAAATAGAATAAAAACACATAACAATGCTTTCTGCTCTTCTCATTTTTGTAAAAAAAACACACACACAATCTGCAAAAAAAAATAAAAAACAAAATCACTTAACAGCACCTCTACCCATTGCTTCTCTCTCACATCTGAATCTAGTTTTAAGCTGACTTTTCATTCAGGCCTCTCTCTCAGGGCAAGAGGAAAAGGTCTGCAGACTCATTTAACAAGACACTTTTATAAGAGTTTTCTCAGTGTATGGAGGGCCAGTTTATTTGTTATGCAATTTCAGTCACATAAATCCAAGGATCCTGTCACTGGGGGACATAACAAAGAGCCTTGAGTAGGGCAATCCTTGGAAACCACATCTAATTGGCTGACTCTGTATAGGAACCAGGTGTCATATTGGGAAGAAAAGGCACAATTCTAAGCAGTTTCCCCCGTCCTATTGCAACAGAAGACCTGGTTGCAAGTCTGACTGACACAGTTGTTGTACAAATATAGGCCTGGCCTAGTAGGCCTTTATGTTCAAATCTGTCCTCGGTTTCCCCTCCCTCCCACTATGGAATTAGGTTTAAATTTGAGTTCCTTCTCTCTGAGGAGGAATAAGTGGCAGATACGTAATGTCCTCAGCACCCGTTTTCCCCTCATAACAACCCTGTGTGTAAACTGTGAGTAGTGACTGGCTTGCGTGACCTAGCTGTATCTGTTCAGTATGAATTCTTTCTGAGTGGATAAAAATGTGAGAATGTTCTTTAAGTATACATTTGTACAGTTGTATCCAATGGTTGCCATCCCTCTAGGATTGGCCTGAATGTCTCCAGGAATCAGCATTCATATCCAGGAAATTATTCTCTGTGTCTGTATGTTCTTCTGTATTTTTTTCCCAAAGACCACCTATGAGAACCATGGAAATTAGTATTGAGTATGGAGAACAACAGTAGTGTTTGTAGCCAGACTTACCGCTGCTGGGGAGCCCCATGAATGACTGAAGGTGCAGAGGAGGCCCTTTTCCCACTAAATGGGGCCAACTAGCTGGCTCAAGTGCTTGGCCGGAGTCTGGTCTTTCCATGTGGTCCCAAACTGTCTTGCTGCTGAGAGTTTCTGTGCCATGTGTTTTGGCCTTGGTGTCTGTGTAGAGGGCTGGCTGGCACAGCTTGCCACAGTCTTCAGCGCTAGCAAGAACAATGGGCATGGCAGTGATTACCCTGCCCTGGAGGGTAGAGGGCCATACAGAGGATGGCAAAGGCCAGTGAGATGATGGTGGTGCAAGAGGTCCCAATGGAGGGCTTAATGAGGAAAAAGGCGGGGCGGGGCGGGGCAGAAAGAGGGACAGACCTTCAGACCTCAAAATGCCTTCAAAAGGATCCCAACTGGCCTGTGATGAGGCTGAGGAAGCAGAGTGCTGACTGGGCATGGGCCAAAGTTCTAGACACTCCCTAGAAAGCATGCATACCCTTTATGGGCAGAGGCTGCCCTCTGGCTGCCTTCAGAAAGGGTGGCTGAACCCACTCCCTATCTGCCGCTCTGAGGCCTGACAGAGCGCTCAGATATGGACCTTAAGCCCCCACCAGGGTCCCAAAGCCAAGGAGGTCTTTGCTCCAAAGGCAGGATCCTCTTCCTAACAAGCCCAATAGGGATCCTCAGGCGAGGAAATGTTTCTGTGTGCTCAAAGTACTTCACCCACTGGTATGAGTTCATTAATCTCATGGTGCCTACTTTAGGGCCCAATCCTCTCCCCTGCCACTCCATAGCTTGCAGCTGTGCCAACAGAGGGTGCCCTGCATACTGGGGCTACCAGTTGGCCAGCAAGAGATATGTAGACCAATTTTTTATTTACTTCTTTGTAAACTGCCTGGTCACCTATGGAGTTCCTTGAACCCATGCCAATTATTTTACCAGTGTACACCCGAAAAGCAGAAGGGAGCATGTCAGGCTGCAAAAATGGGGATAGCAATGGGCACACAGCTGCCTCCAGGATCCACCCCTCCAGCCCCTCCCCCTTACCCCTCCTCCCACCCTCCCCCAAATCACAACCCACTAATGGCCCAACCCCACTGCTACCTTACCTACTCTGGCATGGGCTGGTTCCTTCAGTGACTGGCATGCAGAGCTGCTGGCCATTTGCACCAGTGGCTCTGAAAAGTTCAGCAGCAGCATGCCATTTATGGCAGTCCTGCAGCATTTTGGATGTTGGAACATAAATTATGTTGGCATAAACAGCCCATAGTATTGGGTCATGCGTTTACAAAAATGTAAATAAATGAGGGAGAAGTATTGGATGTGGTGTAATAATGCAAAGGACTGTCAGTGGTCATTTGCTAGACTGGCAGATGAATGTCTTTGAAAAATACATTTCCAGGAGAAGTGTCACTTAAGGGCTTTTGTTTGGAATACAGTGGTTATCCAAAAGATATACATAAGAAAACTTATATCGTACAGGTGGACCATTAAAATTGTTGCAGTAATGCACATGAGCAAAAGACATTGGCCCCACCAACTCACCAGCCGCCACGTCCTATAAGTAAATGCACTTGATAAATAACACATTCTACCATGTACATTGATGATCATCTTCATCATCATCCCCACTAAGCTTTTCAGTTTTCAGGGATTGTTCAGAAGGGGAAAAAGTAAATGCACACACACACACACCTCTTTATACAGGACCCTGCACTGTCTTTTTGTACATTGTGCCCAAGTCCAATGTCACTTCTGTTACAGCTTGTATAGACAGATAGCCGCAAATTGAGCTTGTACAGAGCAATAGTATGTGTGTTTACTCAGAGGTATTTCCAGGTGAATGCCATGGGGTTTAGTACCAAATATGTGCCATAGGATTGTAGCTGTAGGACTAGACAGCTTGTTAATATACAAAACATGTATGTGCATGGTTCCCAAACTGTGGGTCATGACCTTTTTTTGGTGGGTTGTGAAGTGCTGAGCAGAGTCTCCACTGTAAACACAGGTGATGGCAACTAAATGCATCAAGACTTGACGCTATTCAAAAATCAAATTACCCAGCAAACATCTCAGCTCCAAGTTGCAAGATAGCTGCTAATTGCCTGACAAAAAGCTCAGTGCCTATTTTGCACACTATAGGAGCAAATTGCCCTGCAAAGAGCTCAGCTTCTGCAGTTTACATAGGAAAGGATATAAATCTTTTAAATAAAGTAAATAAATAAATAAATAAATATAGAGATAAATGTCTTAGTTGATGCCTCCAATACATAATTTTTGAAAAACCAGAAGATTTTGTGTGTTTTTTATTTTGCTGGAGAGAAATGGGAAGGGAAGGCAGGCATTCATTAAAGTTCATTAGGATTACCTCATTAAGAAAAATGGATCAATTTTTTTGTAAGTTAATTAATTAAATGAATAAAATATTACTTGTGAATAAATACATTCTTTTAATTTTTTTTTTTAAGTCTCAGAAACCTAAGTGGGTCCTGATAGTGTCATTTCAAAAAGTGGAACCTGGTGTTAAAAAGTTTGGGAACCACTGATTTAGAGGTTGATGAACCCTTAGCAATCTCTATAGCCGATAGTGTGTGTGTGTGAATTTCTCAAAATGTAGGTTTTTTTCTTAAGAACTGTTTATTGATTTAAGATCAGTTGGTGAAATCAATAATAAGTTTTTTGACCGTATGACATTCTTTTGAGGAAAGTACCTTACAGAACAGTGGAGACAATTTTTTTTTTTTAATTGAGCAATGTTAACTCAGTTCCAGCTTTATTTGGATATTTCTTTTTGTGGTCATTGCAGTGGTGTCACTAGGGTTTGTGCCACCGGGCATGGGAGGCCAGCACATCACCCCCATGATGGACCTCCTCCCATGTAGTCGGTGGGGCAGTGCCCCGAGTGGTGGGTATGGTAATATACCATTGCCCTGCTCCTGATGGTTTTTTAGCTATAACTTTTAATAGGATAGAGATATTTCAATGCAGCTTGTTTCATTGCATTCTGCACGGAATTACACATTGATTGATATATAATATGATGGTATTATTTGAAAATACCAAGATTTTCACAATTTTGGCCAGTAGTGGTGTCTTCCCCCTGTGCCCATCACCTGGTGAGGCTGCACCCTCCTAGTGACGCCACTGGCTCATTGTCAGAGACCTAAGGAAATGTCCACCACCATGCCGCAATCAAGGCATTCAAATTGTGAACCCCTTCCTGTGAGCTCTCTTTCTTTTATCACAATTAGAAATATTGACAAATGGTTTAGAAAACATAATTACATTTGAGGATGTGTCAGTAAGATCAGTGGTCGCCAGGCTCTGAGATCATGACAAAATAGCAAAAAAAAAAAAAATTTGTTCCAAGAACAACCAGGAATAAAACTTGGAGTCTCCAAATCTGTGTTGCACCGCCCCTTGTGCCAAGCCCTCACAAAAGCAGCATGAAGGCATTTTGTGTAATAGCTGCATTATCCTCCTACTTCCCAACACAGCTCCACCCTTTCATGCAGTCTACCAATTTTCCTTGTCCTGGACTGGGTTGACATTTATAAAAATACGGTGAAAGCTTCCAACTGAAGCTTTTTTTTTTACCAATAAAATAGAATGCAGGATGGGGATAGAACTGTGTAGTGAGTGGGGGTGGGATATTAAAACCCCTCCATCCCTGCTATGGTTTTCCCACTTTTCATTCCTCCCATACACTATCAAATAAAATAAAAACTAGCCTATGTTAAACATTTAGCATCATGTGTTTTTTGACCCTAAGAGGAAAGGAAATAACTATATATTTTCTTCAATGTCTACTATCTAGAAATGTTTCAAGACAAAGATTTTAAAACCATAACATTTTTCCACATCATGTCAAGAGGTGATGACAGATTCTGCAGCAGTTGTTAATACCTGGGCTTTGGAAAATTAAAGAAAATAAACTAGAATATTTTTAACAAGCATGTGGGGGGTGGGGAAGCACTCGTTTACTGGTCTGTGCTGCATCCTTAAGACTAGAGTTCCCACTGCTGGAAATGTTCTGTATCCCTCAAGCATCACTTCTCATAGCATTTTCTCTTTTACATTTAAAGGAAAACGACAAATGGTGACCAAATTATTCATCCATACTATGGCACTATGGTCATTCAAAAGGAGGAAGAAATTGGTGGTTGTCTTGACAAGGACAGCAGAGACCCTGCATAGGTGGGTGTAACTTATAACTAAACAGATCTCTGTTTAACATTGAAAAATTAGGCTTTTTTTCCCTGAAGTTCTTTGGAAGTTCATACTATTAATGCTATCAGTGGTTGAGGCAGTCATTCAAGCTGCTTATTCCTAAACCAGCAACACCATTCTCTCCTCTTTCCTTAAGAAAAAGGAAATCTTTTCTCAATGTATTCATAAACCCCATAGGACAGCACCCACTTCTGAAATAAGGAGGAATTATGAAGGTGTGGGAAAGGGGTGTGCCTCCTGTTACCACTGAACCTTTCAGCCATATGGGAGTCCGTCACATGCAGGCGTGTGTCAGAGGATATAAAGGAAATGAACATATTTCTGTTGCAGCTTAATGTGGAATCCATTGCAATCTTTCTTTCTTATATGTGCTCCAGATTAGAAAGACTAGCTGATTTCCATCAATAAGGTTGCAAGTAAAATGGCCAAGTGACGGTTAGAAGGATAGTAACTTATTATTAATGCAGTACTAAGATGCAGGAGAGGAATGATGTGAACTAAAAAAAAAAGGCCCATACTCTTTACAACCAAGCTAACATGCCAGGCCTCTGAGGTTTCAAAATCCTAATGTGACCTTCAGGCATGACTTGGCAAACAGATAACAAACACCATCTTCATATCATATATAAGAACTCTTGTATGTACAGAATTCTGGTTTGAAATTTGATAGCATTGCCTTGTACAACTTGTAAATCCAGTCCAGGCCCTGGTGAGGAACATCTTCTCCTCTGGGATTGCTGCTGCCACCATCCACTCCCTCCAGCTTCCCTTCTCCATGTGCCAAGGAACATTGTCGGTACCTTGGCGTAGGGAGGAGAGGTGGATGGCATACAAGATCAAGTTGAATAAAAGCAGCATTCACCATGTACCTGCTCAGAAGCTCTTGGGCAGGGGTGACCAATGTTTTCAGAGCTCCCACCCCAAAATGTGCAGTAATTCTAGCTGAGTGATCTGTTCAGGTAGTTCACAACAATGCAAAAATGATTCATTGTGAGCAAAAGCGTAATATTTGAAAATTGATGCTTGTGGCCTTCTAGTTTATGAAGTTTCACAACAATCAATGATAATCTCTGTGCACTAAACCTTTACAAAAACACACACACTGTACTGGTACACTCCACTGCACAGTGTGTGTGTACATACCTACAAAGCTACTATATCTGGGTCTGGTGAATGCTGGCTGGGCATGAGCAGAATTTCATTTTACAAAACTGACTAACATGTGGACAAACGTATATTCCAAACCAGAATAAAACTCAAGAACTTAAACACCACCACTTCCTACAGAGGCCTCAGACATTCGGATTTAAGTACACCTAACCCTGTGTATTGGTGATGCCACTGCTGTGTTTTGGCCAATACCACCTTCTTCCAGCCCTCTTTCTGTCCCATCTCTTCCTTGCTCCTCCCTCTCCCCACCCCATTTTGCCCACCTCCTGCCTTCCTTATACACCCCACACTGTCTTACCAGTGCCAGAGCTGTGACAGATCCGCTGGTGGGCTCCTGCTGCTTGCCAATTGTGGCGGCGGCCTGGCTATTCGCACCGGTGGATTGCATTTGTGATTGTTGTAAAGCATCTTATATCACTGGAACACTAGTCCCAGCAGTGTAAGAATATTTTAGGATTGGGCTACCTGCCATCTAAGGTATCACCACTCTTCCCAGATATAAAGGATGAATTGTGTTACCCCATCTGAATGGAGAGTGACATCCATTCTTGCCTTCATGTCCATTCTATAACATGACCAACTAACTTTTCCCCCATTTTACCTTCCTTAGGTGTTCTGTGCATGTCAAGAATATGCATAAACCATTTCTTCACCCAGCAGCGACAATGAAACAAGTCCATGTATTAACCAGTGGTGTTTACAAGACAGAGAGCACAATCCTAACCAGGTCTACTCAGAAGTCCTATTTTGTTCAGTGGGGCTTACTCTCAGGAAAATGTAGTTAGCACTGCAGCCAGAGTTATTTTCCTGTCTCTGAGGGGTCACCACAATCTAGATTTTAATATTCAGAGGTCTTTATAATTGCTGGTGTTTAATAAAGGGCTGGGGAGGAAATGTGCATAATAATAATAGGCCATTGTACCCTGGGGAAACATGATTGTTCTGTGTTAAAGTTACTGGCTTGGGACCTTCAAGACTAGGCACCAGCCAGCAGACAAAACTGCAGAATTTCAGCACATAACAGCCGTATGTCAATATTATATATCACAATTATCATTTTTTCCCTACAATGATGAACCTGGATGAACCACCTTTAAAGTTCCAGGGTCTTTACAAAGGTCAGGGCAAGTGCCTTACACTACAATGCATAAACTGTTTAGGCTGCAATCCTATACACTTTTACCTGGGAGTATGTTCCATTAAGCTCAGTGAGACTTACTTCTGAGTAGACTTGCAGAGGCTTGAACTGTTAAGTAGTTTCACAAATCTAAAACAAAACACCTCACCAAAGACATGTTGAGACTTCACTTAAAGACAGATATGGGCTCTTTTTCTTCTCATATGCTAGAAGGCTAACAAGATGTCTTGCTTGAGGTATTGAATCCTGCTATAATAAGAGTGTAAAATGCTTGGCTTGAGAGAATTGGAATGAGCAGGGGTAAAAATATGCCCTTTGCTGTCTCTTTCTGCAGTCCTGTGAAAAGTCCTTCATTAATTAGGATATTAGATCCAGCTCATCAGAAATACCTGGGAAGAGCAAAGAGCTTAACTATGTGTTGTTAATAGTTACAGAATGTAGAGTTTTCAAAGCTGTAGGATTTTGATCATCAGATGTTCTAAATCTGTATCTAGCATCAGCTACAGTAAGCCATTTCTGAATATTTTTGCATAGCAACTGTTGCTAAGAAAGATCTGCAACCCTAAACCAAAATTCCAAAGAACTTGAATCCCATCAGCATTTCAAGCAGCTGGAGAAGACTAAATATACATAGTCAAATGACTGGCTTCCTTCGGTACTGTTATTTTTAGACGTTTCAAAGGGAAAAAAACGTGATTCATTACAGAGAAATATTCTTTCCCTATTATTGAGAGGAAAAAGTTATGGTCAGATCCAGAGGCCATCATAGATAACTTCTAAAATACCAACTTTGACTAGTTGCTCTGGGATCAACCAAATACCCAACTAGTTTCCAGCCTGCAATGAACTGTGTTGATTGTAGGAATGGGCAGAACTCCCTTGAGAAACGTTGCTACTTGTATCAAACATTCTAGTTTACACCAACATTCTTCAGATGCTATATTTGAGGCATCCTGAAATTCACTTTGAACTTTGTTTTTGGTGAGATTTTGGTGGTACGTCTTAGGCAACTCCTAATTGCTTTCATCTTCAGCAGTGATGAAATGGCTGATCGATCACCTACTGCAAAGTGGAATTCTCAGACCAGGCTTCGTAGATAATGGCTTCCAGGTGACAGGAAGGGGCAATGCATCCTTTCCTAGTCATGCGGCTTGCTGCAGTCCAATGCTCCTGCACCCTGTGCAGATGTAACTCATACTAACATTTATTTTTTCCTTGTCGAGTTTGGAGCTGGTAACAAGGAGGTGTCCAACAGGTGTCTAATAGCCCAATTGTATGGGCCAGTAGCGCAGCACTTGGTGTCGTAAACATGTCATAAAGCATGTTTATGGCACCAGGGGTGCTAGAGCCAGGCCAGAGTCAGTCGGGACTGCATCCAGTGCCAGGAGGACACCAGCCACAGGTAAGTAGCACCACTGGGCAGCGGGGCAGCTTTTTAGGATTAGGAGAGGCATTCTGAGGTGGGGGGGAGGGACTAGCAGAGGCCTCCTCTGCCAGATCCTAACTTCTGTCTTGGGCTGAAAAGCCTGACACAGAGCATCTCTAATCTGTACTGGCAAAATAGACTCAAGTAATCCATTGTGGGGCCTTACTCAGGGGAAGGGGACAACCATACTATTTTGCCAAACTCCTGTTCTAGCCTTGGTTTAGAGAACTTATGCCCAATTCAAGTTAATTAGCCCTTCCCCTGGCTCTACAGCTGAGCCCAGCATCAGCAGGAAGATGACTAGTCCGGGGCTTGCCTGTAAAGCCGCAGGGTCCCTCCTCCAGTTCTCTAAGCAGCAGTTCTTTCAGGTACAGCAGAGCCACCTCAGCTCTCCACCACTCAGCAGTCTATGGTTGGTTAGTCCATTGGTTAGTCCATTAGTTATTCCATCAGCCAATGTGCCAGTTCATTGTTCATTCTCCAGTCCATCAGTTAGTGTGCCACTTCATTGTTTGTCCTCCAGTCTCTGAGTCAGTATGCCAAAAAGTCAGTCCAATAAGCCACCAAGTCCCCTCTCCCTCCTCTGCTCTCTTTCCAACTACAACCCACAAACTCTCACTGCCTCAGCTGCTGCTTTTATCCCTGTAGTGACCTGGCTGCTTCTAGTGGCTGCAGCTGTGCTGCACACCCAATGCTAATTAGAGCCCTGGGGTTAACAGTTTCCTGGCTAATCTTGAGCAAGGGGCCACTGCTTGCACCACACTATCTCCCCAAGAATCTTCTGCAATTCCAATACATTCCCTTTCCCCAAGGAGATCTCCGGTGAGGTCTCCGTGGGGCTGCTGGATGCAGCAGTAACCCTTCTGGACTGCCCGAATGTGTGAAAATGATGTCCCATTGAGTTCAATGGATTTGATTCTTAATAAGTATCACATTGCAGTCTTGGGGGCCTGTTCTGAGGTTACTTGCATTTCTTTCTTAGCAATCATTGTCTTAAAAAATACTCAGAAACGATTTATTGTCCCTGCCTAACTTCTGAGAATACTTGTTAAGATGACAGACATGAGCAGCAGATTCTTCCAAAGCACAAAAGATACAAGCTGATGAGAAGAGAAACTTCCAAGGAAAATCTGAATAAACACTGAAAGTTTGACAAGCCTACTTGATTAGTGTTCGAATATGACATGGTTCAGATAAAATGGAAAGCAGGTTTTGGGCTCAAAGAATCTGATCTGAAGTCTTATTCTAAGCCATTTGACTAATGGACAACAAGAGACTGACAGAATCCAAACAATGTGTAACTAGCACAAAACTAGGTGGCTCTGGCATGAGATCAAGAGGGACTTGTGTCCGCATAAGAAATGTAGTTGTGTGCCTTAATAATTTGACTACCACTACTCTGGATACTTGTTAAGGTGTTAAGAAGAAGATGGCTTAAGCCATTAATGAGGCATTTAAAAGTAAGTAGGAGCATCCAGTTTCCTTGTCAGAAAGAAAGAAGGAAAGAAAGAAGGAAAGAAAGAGCTTGTTCATCCAAAAGTAATATTAAAATAAAAACAAGATTCAGTGCTTTCACTGCAGAGACGTCTCTCTGTTTGGAAAAAGCAAAGGGGAACATTAAGTACATTATTTCAATTTCCAAGAAGATTTTCCTGCTAAGACTCACTTTTTATTCCATTAAGTTAGTTGGTGATGGAGCAGGGGTACCAAGCAACAGAAGAGCTCTTGGCAATGTTCTGAGATGTAAACAATGTACAAGACACTCACCTTCACGCTGGTTCTCTGGTGCCAGTCTCCAGATGGCCATTGAAGAAAAGGGAAAAGAAGAACATCACTAGCAGCATGCAGGGGAGGGTAGAGAATAAGGGCATATGAAGTGATCTTATGCTGTATCATTTCACCGTTGGTCCATCTAGCCCAGTATTCTACTCTGTCACTGGCAGTTGTTCATAAAGATAGAGTTCCTTTGTAATTACTTGTATTTAGCATACTTACAGTCCTATATATGCCTTACCTTGTTGAAGGTGAGGATTCGATTTCCTGATCTTCTGCGACTCCAGTACCTCCCAGTTTCTGGTGGAGCCAAAATTTGCAGCCCAATCCTATGGGCCTTCTTTGAAAGTCAAACTCCAGTTCTGCTATCACAAAAGGCCCAGCAATAGTGTGAACATTACACTGTTGCCAGGCCTTCTGGAGCTGCCAACACAGACTGGCTGACTTGCACCAGGATTCTATCTCCTTTCCCAGGCCACACTGTCCCCTTTCTCTACTTATGCCACCTGCATGGCTACACAGCCAGCTACATAGCTGGTGTGGGTCCAAGGAGATCCATTGGCAGCCAAAACACCTACTACATATACAGATATCTTTACAGAGGTAAACATATTTTCCTCTGGGTAGGTCTTCTGGCCATCTATGAGTCTCCTTGGACTTACCCCTGGGTTGGCCTTCTGCCCCCTCCCCCGATGCAGTGCACACTCCATCAGCCTTGTGGACAATGTGGGGGATAGACATGCCCCCTGCAGGCTCCTCAGAGCTGCTCCAACAAAAGAGCTGGAGTCCAATAGTGGACCATGTGGTTGCCAGGAAGTTAAGGTAAACATTTAACTTCTTACCTCTCTTGACTGACCTTGTCTCCAGGTGGCACATTGGATCCAATAGCAACTGTGCCAGCAGTCCTGCATCCAGCACACCATGGCTTAATAACTCTACAACATGGCTGATATTCAAATAATCATGACAGACAGTCCTCTTTCATTCCAGTTTAAATACCAGCCTATGGTCTCTGGTCAAACTGGTTTTGCATGTTCTACAGTGCTTCAAAAATTGGGAAATGCTGGTTGACCAGAGACCATAGCAGGATAGAAAAAAATGACATACGTATCATAGGCAGTTCTGCTTACAACATCCCATCTCAAGACTATCAAATACTACTCGTATATACTCTAAAATGACTTAAAACCTATTACTTATAAGATCAGTGTTGTGAGCAACTTACCATACTGGGTTTCATAAGAAAGGCTGTGTGTGGGTGCACGCATGTGCTTTCATCCTCAAACACCACATCAATTCAAGCTTCGCTTTCACAAATTATACAATAAAGTGTGCAGTTGGCAGACTACAGTATTCAAGCGCCACATTTGGGTAACAGCAATCCTGGGGCAGGGGGGTACAAGAAGTATAGGGTTCATATGATACAACTCAGTATATGTTCATGAATGACAGGTGAGACGTTTCTCATTATTTCACTTTTTTCCCTATCTGGGTGCATTGATTCTATACAGGTATGGACATTAACTCTGGCATTTGTCATAATTAATGTAATTCTTAAATACTGGTACACAGTTGCCAAGACAGACTGCTAGAGTTCTATGGAAGTTCTATGGAAGTCCTGGCCACTGTCAAAGCCTGGGTGGACCCTGAATCTCATTGTATGTATCCAACATTCTTATGTGATTACTGTTAATGGCAGCTGACTGTCATCCATTCGTTAATGTGGACTACATGGCTAGATGAGAATGTGTGCAAGTAACTGCTGTAAGTGCTAATTTGCAGATAGGAAGTGGGCTGGCAGTAGTGATTGTATAATTATTGGCCACACATTTGTTCCTTTACCCACAGTTATGGCAGCAGCTTGCCACCATCATTCATCCAGGTGGAAGATGTTTCTTCCAGTTGGTATCTACTACTATGCTTCGGGTAACTGGCAGTTGAGGCCTTCCAGTGACTCCCTGCCTTCTGAGGCTACAGATGGCCTTTTTGATACTTTCACCAAGATGGTGATCAAACTATGAAAAACCAGAGATGGCAATTAGGTTAATATACCATAATATAGTCAATTAATACATCTATATACACTGGATCATTTTACCATATTATATATGATTTGGCACATAGTTTATATATCCATAAAAATGTGCCCTTGGAATCGAGGAGAGGAATAGAGAGGACTCAAAATTCATGAGATCAACCATTAATAATTGTCTAAATATTGTATGATACAGAATTTACAAAGCAAATCCAATCCAGACTGACTGTAGATGGAAGCAGGTTTTGCAAAGGGTCATCCTTCTAGATCCAGTTTTTGTTCACAGAAGAATCCTGCATTGGAGCCTCTCACACACACTTGAGGCTGTTGACTCTATACTGAATCTAAATATCTAATGAAATTAACTTCCCTATCAACGTTACCTATTCAAATGACTCAGTGGTTTGTGTTCTCCTTACAGCTTTGCTCATGTGCAGCAAATTCAGCAATTCTGTGGAAAAAAAAGACTTCAGAGAATGAGAAGAAATATAATTTGAAGTTCATATATGGCCAGGTGTTGCAGCTCAAGGACAATTAGTTGGCTTGCTTTTTGTTATATAACCAATGCCTTGATAATTTCTCATAAACACTCACAGGTACACCCTCGGTATTCGCAGGGGATCTGTTCCCAGACCCCCCATAGATGCAGAGGACCGCAAAGAACCTCCTGGACATGACCAGAAGCACCTTCCAGTCAAATCTGACCAGACTTCTAAGATACGGGAGGTCACACATGGCTTCCCTAGGTTTCAGAAGATTTCCTGGAGGCCTCTGAAAGGCACTTCCAGTTTCAGTCGAAAACTGGAAGTGCCTTTTGGAGTAAACTCTCCACTGGGGTGAGGTGCAGCACTTTCCACCCAAGTGCTTAGAGCAGTGCAAAGGTGGGCCCTCCTGCCCACCCTGTGTCCATTTGGCTCCAAATGAGGGGGGCGATGTTCCATTGCAGGAGGATGATGCAATGATGCAGGGGTGACATCTAGCATCATCACCTCACCCTGCCCCCAGCACCATCCATTTTAGCTACACTGCTGGTCTCATGTTGCAGGTTGAAGGCCCCGATTCCAGCTCTGGATAAGCTGAAGACCTTGTCATAGTACACAGATAATCTACAGATTTCTGTACTCAGTTTCAGCCATTTCATGTGGAAACTAGGTGTTACAACCCCCTCCTCTGGTTTGACTCATAATTGGTCTCCATCCTCTCCTTGAAAATCAGAAAATAGCTTGTCATTTTCCAAGCCTAATTACAAGTCAAACTAATTTGTGCTCCCATGACACAATCAAGAGTGCTGTATGAATCTTCAAACCCTCTCCACCCACCTCATCATCCTCCAAACCTCCTGTCCTTCCACCCATCAGTTTTAATGCCCTCCCTTTTAAAGCCAGTGCACGTATTGCAGTGCTGCATCTCTGGCAGCAGGTGGAAGAAAGGTAAAGAAGTTTCTCTCCTACCCCCACCCTCTATCCTCAGTGGAATGCAATGGCACTCAATCACTTCTTTAAACTTGGTTCATTGCTGTGTAATTCTCCAGGTGTGGAGGAGGAGAGGGGTCTTCCTCTCCTCCATTCTCCCACTTAGCAGCACAACAGCGGCAACTGCCAGGTAAGTAGATGGGAGAGAAGCAAGGATTTGGAGGCTGACACGGAGGCATGGGGAAGGGGATGAGTTCTTCTCTGATTAAGATTAAACTCCAAGGCCGAGAAGATCTCAAGGGGTTATAATGCCTTCATAGCAAAGGCACACATTACAGACCCCTGTAAGTCTCAATCTGAACCTGGAAATTACAAACCGTGGGGCATCTCTCCTTGAAATTTGATTCATTAGAAGAACTTGCTTTGAAGAAAGAGAGACAAGAAATTGTCACCTGAAGGCAGGCAGAATTTAAGTAAGAGAAGCTTACTGATTGGAAGGAAATCTGAGGGGATACCAAAAGCAACAGTATGCACTAAAAAGTTCAGAAGGAAGGTTTAGAGGAAGGTGAAGGTACCCAGCAAGCCCTGGTAGTTTTTGATAGTCCTGAGGGGTCCACCTTGACTGTATGTATGGTGCAGAGCACTTGTGTAATTAGAATCTGCAAATCATTTATATTAATTCAAGAGCTCAATTATATCATGTTTGTTTGTTTATACCCCATCTTTTCCTTGCCAAGGTAAATGCCCAAAACAGCTTACAAGTTTCCATTAAAAATAGCACTAAAGCTTATAAGTATTGAAACAATAAAAACAGCTAGGGATTGGCGGTTGACAGTTCAACAATGATAAAAATAAAAAAGCAGCATCTATAGGGGGAAAGCAGCAAGCAATACGCCTTATACAGAGACACAAGAGCCAACGACCAACCCATCATCCAAACACAAAACACAAATGTTTTGAGTGCTTGCTGAAAAGCCATGAGGAAAGAGGTAGTTCTTGATTCCCCTGGAAGGGAATTACATAATTGTGGCGCCACTACAGATAAGGCTTGCCCTTGTGCCACCATTCCCCTAATCCAGTGCTTCCCAATCATTGGCATCCCACAGTACCCCCACATGCCGCAAACACAGTGCGCAGCTCCTGGACTTCCAGGTTTAGAGACTGTGCAGTTTGCTACAGACGGAGGTAAAAGGCTCAGGGCAGGTGGGAAAGTCTTTCCCAGTACATGAAAACTGCGTGCAGGAACTTTGCCCACCACCATTTGTAGTGTCCTGTGTGGTCTTGCTGTTGGCCATGCAGCAGCCTGAGACACCCCAGAGCATAGCAATATGCAGTTTGAGAACCTCTGCACTAATCTAAGAAGGCATTTGCAGGGGAGCCCTCTCAGAGGGCCAGTCGAAATAAATGGGAAAGCTGACCCCACAAACAATTAGTCTGCTCCAGCATTAGGTTGGCAGCCCACCACTGCTTCTGGATTGGAGCTTCTCAGAGTGGGCTCTGTCAGCATAAGGCCCTGATGGGACTGGGCTGTTAAATGAGCAAAATCCAGTGACATAACAAGTAAAAATAAATTTAAGAAGACATTTAGGAAAACGTCAGTGCCAAAACAGCAAGAAAATGTAGAAGTATCCTTACCCAGTGGTCGACATGGTAGTATTAACATTGGTCTAATATCAGTCTCATTTCTAAGATTAAGAATGGTAGTTTTAATAATTTCTCATTAAGAATGTTAAAAAGAGCATAATTAGTTACAGGTTCCCTAACTGCTGATGATCACAATAGGGCAGTGGTTCTCAAACTGGTTGATTGCGACCCAGCAACCTGGGAAACCAAGCCCTTTTCCCTTTAAGGGCAGAGGCAGGGAGAAAGCAGTGACCTGATTCCCAGGATTGTGCCGCTATGGGGGAAGGGAGGACATTTTTTTGGCAGCACACTTTACTAATGTGCTGCCAGCAGGATGACCAGATACAATGGAGAACAGAGTGCCTTTAACCATTGCACAGAAGAGGGAAATTTGGCAGGTGCAACTCAACATGGAAGGGTTTAAAAAGCTGTACCTGCCAAGATTCCCTCTTCTATACAATGGTTAAAGGTGCAAGCACTCCATTGTGTGTGGTCACCCTGGCTGCCAGTGTGGGGAGCCCCACAGACCGCGCTGCAGGCTTGTAGAATGTTAAATAAACAATCACAGCCCATGACCTGGTTGCAATCGTTAAAGCAGAAGAGGGTTGCGATCTTTTTTTAACATTCTGCAAGCCACAGGGAGCCCTGCAACCCCTGACCCGGGCAGCACATTAGTAAAGGTAAAAAAAACAGCCCCCTTACCCCACAGCAGCATGATCCTGGGGATCTCGCCACTGGTTCTCACCCTGTCCGCGCAAAGACTTATCCTGGTTCTCAAACTCCCAGAGAGTTTGAGAACCAGTGCAATAGGGATTAGCAAATGATTTTATTTTATAAAACATGAAACACCATATGCACACCCAAATTGTGTCTCCAAGCCAGTTTTCCTTCCCACAGTGTATTCATCACTCCCCTTGGACAAGTAACTCAAACTGCCTCTCATCTATTACTCTTCCAGTTACTTCCCTATCAACGTTCCTTCTGATCAATCCTACACAACAGCACCCTTGCCTATTTTCAAACTCCCCCTTTCTTCTTATTGTTAAGGAGAAAACAATCCATAACAATCTCCAGCTTACAAAGTGTGGTGATGGCTTGTGACTTAAATGGCTTATTAAAACATTTAGAGAAAAACTTGCAGACCAATCAACGGCTATAAGCCACAATTGTTGAATGACTGGATTATTCTTCAGCTCCCTGATATATTCAGAGGGTCTAGCTGCAATTCCTTCTCTCTTTGCAAAACTTTAAAAAAAAAAATTCAGTCTCAAAGCTAGTGCAAGCATTACTGTAAAATGGCTTACCTGCACATGCCCAATCACAGAAGACTAGCCATAAACTCCCGGCGCTGTCCTCTTCCCATTTTACAACTGGGCATGCATTCCTAAGAACATCTATGCGCTCAAGTAAGCGAGCTGCACTGGCGGCTGCCCTGGATGCAAGAATTACTGTAACATCAGAAGTGTAATCAGCAGGCTGTCTGTAGGTCCCCCCACCCAGTCTTTGCACTTATTTGTTCATAATACTTTACATTATTTTAACGAGACTGCTAAGTGGAAATTTCTCAGGAAAAAAAATATGTTTATGTATGAGACTTATAATTATCAGTCCATGTTAACAAGAACAACTGACAAATTTTTATTTGGCAAAATGAGCAGAGCCTCTGAACATCCCCAATAGTTGTTAATTAGAGTGGAATTTTCCTACCCAGCAGAACCATTTGCTCACAGAACGTAGTCTAAAATCACGCATAACTTTGAAGTAAGTAATGAGAACCACCTGGTCAATATCTTTTAAAAAGCAATCTAAATGATTGGACTGTAAAGCCACCATCTCAAAGACACCACAGCAACATTGCGTGGTTGCTAGCATGACATCTGTCATATCCTAAACTGCTCCTGGCAACACCACACTGATGGTGCACCAATACCAGTGCAACATGGGACCAAATGCCAAGCTGTTCTGGCAAAGCAATGCTAGTGCAGCCCTTCCTAGTAACACCCCAATGTCCATAAAAACATTGACACAGTCTGTTGTCCACAGAGTGGCATCCTGATAGCAGTGCACCATCACCGTGACATTGACGCACCATCACCATGGCCTTGACACACCATCAGTGCGATATCCATCTGTCATCACTATGAATTTGGTGCATCATTACAAGGACATCTGCAAGAGGGATCTGAAGGCCTTAGGAGTGGACCTCAACAGGTGGGAAACCCTGGCCTCTGAGCAGCCCGCTTGGAGGCAGGCTGTGCAGCATGGCCTTTCCCAGTTTGAAGAGACACTTGGCCAACAGACTGAGGCAAAGAGGCAAAGAAGGAAGGCCCATAGCCAGGGAGACAGACCAGGGACAGACTGCACTTGTTCCCAGTGTGGAAGGGATTGTCACTCCCGAATTGGCCTTTTCAGCCCCACTAGATGCTGTTCCAGAACCACCATTCAGAGCGTGATACCATAGTCTTTCAAGACTGAAGGTTGCCAACAGTAATTCATGCGACATCCATGTGTCATTGATATGATGTCCAAGGAGCCAACTACTGCATCTGATCAGCCCCAACACTGGCAGCCAGAGAAGTGCTGCCAAAGTGAATAGGGCAGAGGGTGTGCGGCCAAAGAGGGGCCAACGCACAACAACAAGGACCACTTCCAACAATGGGGAGATGCCTCAAGGACACAAAATACATGTACACAAAACAACTCAAGGATGCCACAGCAGCATGTAACTCCTTATAGCGGCATCAGCAGCAAAGGGACAAAAGCAAAGAGCTGCTAGGAACCCTTCCACCAGGGTTCAAGTTCCTTCATCCCACTCACACAAACACACACATCCAAGGAACATCTTTCTGAGCAGAGCAAAGGTTGAAAGCTAGCTCCCTTGAAAGAGGGCAGCCACATGAAACAAGCACACAAGCCTATCCATGGCAGGGTTCAAGTGTGTGTAGTGACATCCACCAGCTGGAAGGTGCCCTTATGCCAGGGAAGGGACTGGAACAAGTCACAAGGGAAGCCTCAACCACACTCAGGCAAAGCAGGGTGCACAAAGATACAAGCCAGGCAAGATGGGTTTGAGCCCAACCAAGGGACTTGCCCTAACCAGCAGGACACTCACCTTTTCAGAACTGGCCAGACACCCTTGGCATGGACAAAAAAAAAGAGGGAGAGGCAGGTCTATAACACACACCACTGTAATTCCACAGCTGTTCCACATAATAAGGCCTATTATGATCGCGGAACTCTGTTCCACTGTAGTAACACCGCAGATAAGGATTGGCCTGTAAGATCATAAACTGTTCTGGTGATCTGATAGTTTTCAATGAGTTTTAAATCAATGCATTCAGAGTACTTAATGTATGCACTGACACAACAGATTAACAAAGGCCAGGTGATCATTAACTACTTAACTATCTTAATCACTTTCAGTGTAGTATTTAAAAATACGTGGAGAGAAAGTACTGCAGGGAAAAAAAAACCACCATGAAAAGTACGTTTGTTTATTAAAAATAACTTAACTGTTATGCTTAAGGTTTCTAAAATATGAGCTGTTAGAATCAGGTTTTCTCACTTGCTCTGTTAATCTGAGATTTGTACTGTGCCTAGACACAACACTGTGACTTATTTGTGAACAGTGAAGTAATTGTATTTTTAAGTTTAAAACAGACTTTTAACACTGCCCTGATCTGCCCTCTATTATGTCATCCATCCATTATGTACCTGTTGGCAACCTTCAGTCTCGAAAGACTATGGTATCGCACTCTGAATGGTGGTTCTGGAACAGCGTCTAGTGTGGCTGAAAAGGCCACTATGTAACCTACAATCCATTATGTAACCTACAATCATCTGTCTTAAAGATCTGTCTTTCAGGGCTGGTGGTATAAAGGCAACCTGAGAAGCAGGCAGGCCAAGAACTCAGTCCCTGTGTCAGTGACAGCTTGCCTAGACTAAGGAGCCACGCTAGAATCTGCAGTTTTATAGGACCAGGTGGAATTCTGGGCTTGAATAATTATCAGTCCCAAATTTACCATCTTCAGGAAGACAATCAAGGGCATGGTGCCTGCATAGTTACCGGGGCTTCTGGAAGACACTGATTTATTAGAGCCTAACTGATCTGGCTTCAGCCCCAGCTTTAGGACAGAAATTGATGTGATTTTCCCTATGGATGACTTTTACTGGGAAACAAAGAGAAGAATAAAGAATATGACCCTGTTGATTTTCCCGGAGCTAGCAGCCCACTGCCTTCATGTGGTGGTGGTGATGGACAGACTGTCCAATCCTATCCCCTACCATTAGCACTGATTCAACCGTGCTGGCAGAGAGTGTGATGAATCCAATGGTGCAGACGAGGGGGGTAATCGGACAGCCAGCAAGATTTTTTTTTTAAAAAAAAATTTTTACTTCCCCCCCCCACACCCGTAGGCTGCCCAATCATTTATGGGTCTCCTCTGACATACCAGCCATTTTGCTGTTGTCAGTCTTGAGAAGAGAAAAGGGGCAGGACAGGTTGAGAAAGAGGGAATAAAATCCGGTGCATGCTGTGGCTGCCTCCCTCCCTCTTCCAGCCCGCTGTTCTTCCTTCAATCCTCCCTGAAACTCCCCCCCCCTCCACATGCCTTCACCACCAACTTAGCAGTGCTGACGGGCCACTGGAGCTGCTGCTTCGTGCACTGAGCTGCTGCCCATTTGCGGCATCAGCTCAAAACTGGCTCAGACCTGGCTTTTGAGTTGCCAGAAAGCGCCGCTGCAATGTTGGAACATGAGCCTGGCAGCGCAGGGTGACCATAGAATTGGGCAGAGGTTTTCAAACACTCTAGGAGAGTTTGAACCGCAGTAAGTTCTTGCGGGGGCAGGGGGGAGGCAGCGACATGATCCCCAGGATCACATTGCTAAGGGGGTGGCAGGGACTGGGATGCACTCATCAGTCCCTGCAGCAGCCTTTTGGGGGGGGGTGCGGGGAGCCCTGCGCAAGTGTCTGCAGGGCTCCCCGCAGCTTAAAAAGTGGAAGTGGAATGATCGCAAAACAAAAGTAAAGACATGATTTCCAGAAAGACCATTTTTGAAATAATTAGCAATTAAATTACTGTCTATTCTGAATCAGTGACTGATTCTCATGGGAGCCGGGAACTTTAAAAGCCTACTTGTTGGTAGGCAAACCAGAGGCACACCTGGATGTATGTAAAAAAGTTAAAAGTTTTTCACTTAAAACAGGCTTTTGGGGAGGGGGGAGGGTTGGCCTCACTATAGACCAAAAGGGTGAAGATAGCTTAAAGTAAATTTACCTGTTATAACAAAACAGCAAAACTATTGTGTACAGCAGCGGTTCTCACACATTTAGCACCAGGACCCACTTTTTAGAATGAGAATCTGTCAGAACCCACCAGAAGTGGTGTCATGCCCAGAAATGACATCATCAAGCAGGAACATTTTTAACCATCCTAGGCTGCAATCCTACCCACACTTACCCAGGAGTGGGTTCCATTGACTAACATTATTAAAAGAATATACATAGTAACTTGTTAAAAGTACAGGTCTGTAACATTTCCCCAAATGCAGTCACATCCCACCGTAGCATCAAGTCCAATATATTAAAAATAAAATATTGAAATGAATGGGGACCCACCTTTAAACTCACCTAGTGGGTCCTGACTCACAGTTTGAGAAACACTGGTGTACAGTATAAGGCTAAACCACAGACTGCTGCGTATAAGCTGTAGACTGCTGAGGTTGGGAAACTTTTCAGTGCTTGGTCAGATATTGCACAACTCCTAACCAGCATTTGCCCAGGTTTGCCTACAACTTCCTGAAGTGTTTACAATTCCTCTCCCTTCAGAAAGCCTTTGCTAAACTCTGTATGTGCTGCACAAAGAGTCCAGGGCCTAAACAAAAATCAAGGAAATGTTCTGGTGTTACTAACATTAGAGATTTAGAACCCTTCCCTTCTTTTTCGCATTCTGCAGTGAGGCTTGTAATTGTTGACCCAATTCTGAATCAAGCTGAGGGGACTGTGGCTATCACTACCTTAAAGAAGTAAAAAGAAAAAGCCACCTTGTAATTGCCCTGCCATCCGCTAAAGCCTGAGTGAAGTTGAAAAGAGACTGGGGCTAAAAGTCTGCAGGTATTTCCCTTGAAGTAAGTCCCACTGAATTCAATGGGGCTGAATTCTGAACAGACTTGCATCGGTCAGTACTTTTTACTGTAAAGAATATCAATTTGATATTTCCATCCCTACACATTTCCTCACATCCACTACACATTTCCACCCCTTCGATAGTGTTTGTGAGTGTGCTTTAATTAGATTTTGTATCTCATACTGTACATTTTATGCTCCAATTAAGTTTTTTAAAAATTAGTTTCTGATTATTGGAAATTGCTACAGCAAGAAATTATTCTATCTTGAGGTGGGAAAGACTTCCAATATAATTTTCCTTCAACATGGTTCAGTCTCAGTGTGACAAACAGTTTTGCTCCATTCTTCTTTGTTTTAATGATATTTTTCTATAAGGTACTGTACTGGGACGCCAGCCACTCATTATGATACCCAAGCAGTTCTTGTTCATCTTTCTCTGTCTTTTCCTATTTCTAATGCAGCCATTTTCAACCACTGTGCTGTGGCACACTGGTGTGCCGCGAATGGTCCTCAGGTGTGCCGCAAGAATTTGGGAGAGGGTCATTTATTAGTAGGGCCATTGGGGGCTGTGAGCCCCCCACTGACAGCACAATGTGCCTTGTCGGTTGTCAAAAAAATTGATGGTGTGCCTTGAGCATTTTAGTGCCTTGCTAGTGTGCTGTGAGATGAAAAAAGTTGAAAATCACTGTTCTAATGTATCTTCTCCAAGGATTTGTTTAAATGATACTTAGGGTGACATGTGCTGGCCCAGCACCAGTGTGCACTTTCACAAACATACCATAAAGCATGACAGTCTGTGTTAAGACGGAACTGGCTCAGCGCAAGCCCACACTGGGCCAGCACTGGCCAGCGAACCAGAACCGCTGCCCAGAACTCTGGATGAGCACCAGCAGCTGAGAGTTAAGTCTGGGCAGAGGGAGGTATTCCAGGATGGGAGGGCGGGCAGGCGGAAGGAGTAGTAAGGGGACAGAATGGGGTGGGAGGGGACGGAGATGGTGGCAGGCCCTGCCACCCTATCCTGACCCCCCTTCCTAGTCTGGGAGAACCAACACGGGCCTCCTTGAATCTGTGCCCGCTCAATAGCGGGCACAGATCCAAGGACACCCATCAGGGCCGCCTGGGGCATACACAGGGTAAGGGAGCATAAGCTCCCTTACTCCACGTAGCCCCAGCAGTGCTTCCAAGCCCCTTGGGATGCAGCAGTAACCATTTTGGCGCCGCTGCAGCCCCAGGTGCTGGGAAGCTCATGATTCGGCTGTTAATCCACCAACCCCTGTTCATATGTTTGTGCCATGAACGTGCTGTGTATGCTCACTCCCAACCCAATTCCTATCATTCGAGCTTCTTTAGCAAGCAGCCCTCTCATGACTGTGCCAACAGGATTCCAAGTGTGCTGCAGGTGTGTGGTGATTCAGTGAGCTGTGTTTGGCTTGCAGGGTGGTGAGCCTAGGTTAGGGAAGTTTCTCCGTCCATCTTTTGGAATTCCAAACAGGCTGAGTGGGTTTACACATGGTAACAATCAGACCTTGTCTTTCTGTTCCCCATACACCAGTGGTACTCAAACCTTTCTGGCCAGTGGCTTCCTTGACCCCCATGGCTGTTGGCCATGACTCCCCATCATGTTCCTGAGGGCTGGAAATGACATCATTAAACAGGAAGTGGTCAGAAATATTAACTATATTAAATATCATATTATAATATTATATTTATTATAATACAATATTAAATATTAAATATATATTAACTATATTAATATTAATTATATTAATCATATCATTAATTAAATGCAGATCTTAAAAATATATTATTAATACACAACAATATGCATGCTTTATAAATGATCAGCTGCTGATCACTGCTGGAGACAGGATGCTGGAGTAGGTAGATTTTGTCTGGTCCAGGAGGACTCATTTTTTTAAACTTTGTAAGCATACCAATATAATTGTTTTATCAAATGAACTTTCTGAACAACCAGTCTGACCAACATTACATACACACACGCACTTGTGGACTCCAATCCAACTAGTCATTTCTCCCATTCTCCTTGGATAGGATTGAACCCTTTATTAATTTAATGAAATCAGCTGGTGGGGATTTTTCCAGCAGCTGGTGGGGAAAACAAAAATAGACCATGAAAATATATCAGAGCTGATAAGGGTTTGGTTAGGAAGCTGATTTGTCTCCTATACTAGGAGATGCACAGCTCAAGCCTATGCATGTCTACTCAGAAGTAAGTCCCATTAGAGTCAATGGGGCTTACTCCCAGGAAAGTGTGGATAGGATTGGGCTGGCAATCACTTCATCAATGGCTGATAAGTATTCCTTTCAAAAAGCAAGATTCATCACTTTAAAAATACAGCCTCTCCTCTTCAGTCAAACAACAAGATTAATAAATCACTTTAAAAACAGTACCCTTTTTCTGCTCCTGGTCAAGTAAAGTGTGTTCTTCTCTCTCTCTCCCCCCCCCCCCTTTGCCAACTGCATGGGAACAACTTTAAGACCCCTGGTGACTGGTAAAATAGGAAACGTTTTATTTGGGGAGGGGGAGGAAAGCGGGAAGGTTTGGAGATCGAAAGGGGGGAGTGGAAGAGGAAGGGGGTTAAAAGAGAGATTTCACTTTCATGAGAAGCAGTCCCAGGCTGGGAACTAGGAACCAAGCAGACAAGGATCTGTGAGGGTTAAGGACTGCAAGCTGAGCATGCTCGGTACTTGCCAGATGGTGGTTGGAGTCGAAGAGCTTTGGAAACAACATGCAGCAAACACAGAAGGTGGCAGCCTGGGAGTGGAGGGAGAAGAGGGCGGGGTGGCAGCAGCCACTCTCGCAGCTTAGCAACTCCCATTTCGTTTCTTCTGCTTTAAAAAAAAAGTGCAGAATACGGGCAGAAGACAGGCTCGTATTCCGCGCCAGGGTGTGACTTTATCGCTGCAAGAGGACATCCCACTCCTCCCCTTTGAGTTCCTGGAGCCTCCCTAAAGAGCCGCGCCACACAGTTTGAATAACACTGCCATACACTGTTCACAGTGTACAGACTTCTAACTACAAAATGGTGACCTGTCAAGGGGCAGGAATATCTGTATCTAACTACAGTGTCAGAGGAGGAGTCTGTAGCTTAAGACTTCTGCATGTTCATTGGTGGCAGACACAGTCAATACGTTCTAAGAATGGTGGCCCCGCCTAAGATCCTTTGGCAAAAGTAGCTCCGTTCAAGCCAGTCTCTACTGCAGTGCTTCACTCCAGTGGAGAATCAAACCAACACAGAGTATTCTTGCTTAATGGATTAACGTCCCTGTGCATCACATCTTTCTCCTCTTTAGAAACAAGTGCCGTAAGTTAGGATGTGACATCAGTGCAAACCAAGCATGTGTCATGGAAGGAAGCAGGATCTGAAAGTTGTATACTTAAGGTTGACGAAGTGTTGTGTTCACACATACCGAACTTGAATTTGCTTCTGACAATGCCGGGTTTATGAAAGTGGCAAGTCCTTTCTTGAGAAAAAAATGTTGCAAAGTAAAACATTGGAAGTGAACAAATTACACATTTAAAAATAAACACAAGGTGTGGAGATCATGAGATCATGTACTAGAACTGTAGTGCTAGAATTAGAATTTTACACTTTATTTTCGTTTCTTGGATTTTTATTAATGCAGAATGAAAGCTATTTACCGGCTGCTTTTAAGTTCTTTAAAAAGCCTACATGCTCTCTATGGAGCTACTAAGAACAGGAATTCTTTCTGCCCAAAGAATGAAAATGAAATTAACAGGTTAATCATGTATCGTTTCCTATAAAATGAAGCTGCCTTGCTCTTTGGTGATGCCCCTCTAAGGGATTTTTTTTCTTTTTTGCTACCATGTAGCTTTTACTTTTTAATATGAAGATTAAAAAAAACACACACAAACTGCATTGATAACCATGGCAGGGATTCTGTTTCATTCACCTCTTTTTCCTTTTCCAAGTGGCAGAAATTTTCAGTCCTTTCTATTTTTTTTCTTACAGAAAGAGGAATAGCAACTTCTGATGTTTTTGCCTCGTTTCCAAATATAGATGTTGAGCCAGTGGTGTAGCTAGAAGGGATGCAGAGCATTAGGTTTTGCAGGGAGCCTCTTCACAGCATGCAAACGGCCCCTCCCTCTCCGCTTTGGAGCCATTCTGGGTAGGGGAGCACTTGCTAGCTGCAGTAAGCCTTCCTGCAAAACTTAGTGCTTTGCACCCCCTCTAGCTATGCCACTGAGTTGAGCAGGTATTACAGGAATACAGAAACAAGGCAGGTCTTACAGGCATGCTGAAACAAGCATGCTAGTCCCAAGAAAGCAACACCAGCACCTCAAGTCTGAAACCAGCTTCCAAGTCCATTCAGCTTTCCAACTCCAAATTCCTTTCTCGGATGACACAAGCTTATACCACACAGATATCACACATGCTGTGATATCAGCTTGGTACTTGCTCTGCTGCTTGGTCTTTAGTGGACATTTACTGTGTTATTTTACCAGTTGTGATTTGCTTTTGGAGTGGTGGTGCCAATAACAGCATGGGCTGTTTCACTGTGTTTCGTGTCAGGCAGCCCAGTCCTAAGCCTACACTGGAACAGGCAGGCCTGCGCTGTATCCAGCACAGGGTAGGAGGTAGTTGCCATGCAACTCAGAGTAAGGAGGTTTTCCCCCTACCCTGTGTCACACGCTGCAGCCACCCCAATAGGACTACTTGGATCTGCTGTTACATACACCTTCTTTCCCAAACACATGTGCAGTTCACACTGACTTAATCTTGGGTTCAGTGAAAGCAGGCCCTCCTGCTCTGAGAAAGGGGAGAAGTCATGACTCCCAGGAATGAAAGGCTAGGGTCAGTTTACCTCTATGGCAAACTGTTCTGACAAAAGTTCTGAAAAAAGGATATCAAGAACAAAGTCCTGCCTGAATATTAAATTAAATTACAATTGCCCAATAGACTCTGGGTCAAGAAGTCTCCTAACCTGAACCTAGGGCGACACACCCTGTTGCGAATATTGTTCAGCGGGAACTCTCCTGGATGGACCATCAAGCACTTTTTGTGTCCTCTTGGAAGAACCCAATCAGGCCCAGGAAGCTCAGGCCGCATCCAAACTCCTTTGTCAAAAATTCCTTTGTTTCCTTTGTAAAAAGTCCTATAACTTTCCCTGCTCTGGAAGCAGAATTTTGTCACATCAGAAACTAGCTGAGGTGTCCATGCTGTGCTTGGAGGTTTTCTTTCCCCAGTAAGAAAGCCTCCTCCATTTGGAGTGTTTTTCTTCTCTGTTGTGTGGAGGCCGGCGTGCATCCTCGCGCCAGCCTCCTCAACTCTGAAGTCATCACAGACATGCCTTATGGAATGTTTGCAACACTCCTAGGCCAGCAGAAGGGAATTACGCCAGCTTATCAACTGGTTAGGATTCTGCTCTAGGCTACTTTCAGTCCAATCCTATCCTGGACCAAGGTTCAGCCTCCTACTCTGTCATTGTGAACAGACAATGAACCTGCTTGGAGCTGCGCCAGCTTTCTTTCTTTCTTTCTTTCTTTCTTTCTTTCTGTGTTGACGGAGATACAAAGTTGCCAGCTGTTTATTATTAACAGTATTTATATACCACTTTCAACAAAGCCAGCTCTTTAGCTGGGGTAAATCCAAGAGGGTCAAACTGTTAACTACAGCACCCATCTCCCTACGTCACCCTTTTTAAGAACATAGGATTCTGGCCAAAGACTTATCTAATCCTGGCCACTAACTGTGTACCAACCTTCCCCCCGCCCTCTCCAACATGATTGCTTGTAGTTGAACTTGAACCTGGAATTTCACACCAGCATAATAGTATATGTTGCTGTTGATTTACAGCCAGATCTCTGAAGGCATCTAGGTCAGTGGTTCGCAAACTTTTCAGCACCAGAACCCACTTTTTAGAATGACAATCTGTCAGGACCCACCAGAAGTGATATCATTAACCTGGAAGTGATGTCATATGACTGGAAGTGACATCATCAAGCAGGAAATGTTGAACACCTCCACACAATAAAATAAAATCAATGAAGTAAATTAAAAGTTTACAATAAGTATAAGTTTTAAAATGTATTTAAAATAAAGAATAACCCTCCTAACCCTCTCAAACAGTTGCCAATCTGTTTTAAAAAAAAAAATTTCCCAAACATCCCAAAGATTGCAGTCCTATTCACACTTACCCAGAAGTAAGCCCCATTGACCATAATTGTTAAAAGCATATTCACAGTAGTAACATTTGCCCAAATGCAATCACATTCCATGATAGGCATATATATTAGGTCTAATATATTAAAAATAAAATATACACTGAAATGAATGGGGACCCACCTGAAATTAGCTTCTGACCCACAGTTTGAGAAACACTGATCTGGGCAACAAGGCCCTGTGTCCCACTGAAAATAGGAGAGTCTTGTAGCTTGAGTCTGGTTAAGGTCTTGTAGCTAGTTGTCTCAGTTAATAAATCCAGTTAATAAATACAGTTGTTGAGCAATCATCTTGTCCCTTGTACTCTTTCTTGACCTAAAGGACTATTACCAATGTTGAAACTGATTAGCTAAATCCTGAAGCAATTTCCCTGATTGTCCTGATCCAGATTAAAAATCATGCTCTGGAGCCTGCATGGCAGTTGAGTAATTACTTCACTAGCAGGCCTGGTGTCCATGACAACCTGTTAGATAAGGCTAGCTGAGAACAGTCTCTGAAACCCAGAGATTGAAGAATTTGTCAAAGAAGTGGATAACCACCCATGACAGACAGCTGATGAGAGGTCAAGTACAATAAAAACAGAACAGAGGCCTTTCCATTTAGCTACCAAAAGGTCACTGACACAAGGAAGACCTTGCCTATGCACAGTACTTGGTGGTGAGCAATGTGTGCATCTGGTCTCAAGCTAGTTGCAAAACTAGTGGTAGAAGCAATGACTGCAGTGACTAGCCAGTTACTGTTACTATTACATCTGCTACTGGCTTTATTAGCATACTGCCTGTAGAGATTTTGCTGCAACAGGAGGTATGAGTCAGACTCAGAGACTTTTCAAATATATAATAGCCCATGATGTGTATAGAGGAGGTTGTAAACAGAACAGCCACACTAGATGCTCTGCCAGAACCACCATTCAGAGCACGATAGTCTTTCGAGACTGAAGGTTGCCAACAAACAGAACAAGAACAGTTGACTTCATAATAAATAGAGAATTGGGTGCAATGTTCGTCTTGAAAATGACTCTGTGGTGGAAAAGTACATGAAAGTAAATATGGTTAGGCGAGGAAGAGACAGAGCAAAAGCGAGACTATAGGGAGCACAGGTAATAATAAAAACAGATTGCACTTCCATGCACTAATGCTCTGCTTGTATACAAGAATGATTCAATAACAAAGGGCCAATTCTCCTGACCAAATCAGTGTGGTGAGATGTGCAGTGTGTGGACTAAGGCTGCATCGTCTTCTGCTAAAAATACTCATGTGATTGCTTCACCATATGCTCAGATTCAGAACGTAATGGGCTACCCTTTCTCACTACTAAGTCTCAGTATTCCTTCCAAGCTGTTTTTCTTACAGTCCCTTGGAAGAACTAAGTAAGCTTCTCAACAGCAAGCAGCAATGCTAAACTGAGGAGGAAGATTGGAACCAGGGATTCAAGCTGTTCTACTTTTCAGACAATTGGATTATTGCAGGAATGTACAGTCATCCATTTTTTTATATGGAATCTAAACTCTATTTTGCCAGCTATGTTTTGGTTGTTGGAAAGTCATATTTTTCCAGCATTCAAGCAGGAATGTCTTATTGTTGCAAAAATTCTGTTGCCCTTTTAATCATGACTGCTGCATAGATTCGGCTAGTAGCCATGACATCATGGGCAATCACCTCTCCTCACCCCATCACTTATGCCCATGCAGGATAGAAAGTGTTCCCTGAAGGTGAAATGTCTAAACATGACTTTCCATGCTGTCCTATGCAGGTATACATGCTGGTCCATACTAAGCAACTTTTCATGTCAACAAACATATACTGCAAAATACCAACTGCCACATGACAAATATTAAAATCAAATATTACTGGGGCCTGCATTCGCACAGGGAGGCCAGCGCAAGTCTGCACACTGGCCTAACCCCACTGAGGGGCAAAGGCAGATCTCAGGTATGCATACAGGTATGTATACGGGGAAATTTGGGTACTTCATATTGAAGCATAAAGTATATAACTGGATATTATTTGCTATCCAAATCTGCAGACATTTAAAATATGGGGTGGAGAACCAGAATAACTCCTTCTAGAGATGCTCTTCACTAGACTTTCCCCCTATATTTGATATGCAGAGGTACTGAAGATGATTAAATAGAAAAGAGTAGGCTTACTCAGTTCTGATCCAGAATTGGGCAGAGCCTAATGGAGTCTGATTGAGTCTGAGGGGAAGTTTGCCTACTTGACCCTTAGTAAAATCATAGAGGTCACCTGGCTGACCTGATGCTCTTCCTCAGATCCTAACTGTGATAACGTAGCCCCTTTTAAATGAGAATGTAATCCGAGGGAGAACATGGCCATAGAGTTCCACAGCTTCCCAACATGACCATTGTGTCTTCCAGTTGCCCCAGTATATGGCGATATTTCATGCAGACAGTAGGAACTTACCCATGGAGTACTTACTAGATTTAGGGCACAATCCTACCCTGTGCTGGAACAGGCAAGCCAAGAGGCTTGCGCTGTATCCAGCACAGGATAGGGGCCCAAAGCTGCTCAGCCAGAGCCAAGGGGCAACTTTTCCCCTTACCTCCGGGTAAGGTAAAGCATCTTTGCCCCATGGGTCTCCTTGGACTTGCGCCACCGCCTGAGGTGGCACAAATTCGAGGAGAGCAGAGTGGCTTGAAGCTGCTCCAAACTCCCCAGCGACAGGGGTTGAGATCCAGCATAAGTGCTGCATTTCAGCCCCACCTCCCGCTCCCCACCCACTGCCTTCCCCCCCGCCCACTCCAAGAGCCTCCCTCCCACCTCCTTCCCGCCCACTCCAGAGCCTTGTGTCAGCCCAGTCGGGGAGGCCGGCATGGAGGCTTGGGTCAGCCTCTGAAGGCCAGTGCATCTCTGTGCACTGGCCCGGTTTACTCCCAAAAAGGCACAAATGTGCTTTACGGCATGTTTGCAACCCTCCTGAACCAGTGCAAAGAATTTGCGTCAGCCCAAGTGAAGGGCAAGATTGTGCCCTTAAACGGTTTGAAATTTCTCAGGGATACATTTGGGCAGTTAACCCCTACCTGTCCTGCATAAATTTGCTAATGAATTGCTCAGTTTCAGTTCAAAAGTCAGAAATAGAGAAACTTGACATCTTTTTTTCCACTCTATTTTCCTCCTACAGAACACTGCCATGGTAGCTCTGCACTCCTATTTTCTTTATTGCATCATGTAACCACCAGTGTTAACAACCTTTGCAGGAGCCAAGAATTGCTTTCAAAGGACTTAAACCTATCACCAGGTGGAGCTGTAGAGTGCTTTGTATTGGTTAAAATACAAAATTTATGACTAGTCGCAAAATCTAATATAAATCTTTTTCTTTTAAAGGCTATAGGTATTTTAATCTCTATCAAATTTCTGTCATGTAAATGTAAGTTAATTAAAAAATATGGTCTGACTAACTAGATGAAGGAGACACAATAGGAGAGGACAAAAGTATGATGTAGCCAATTGGGAATGAAGACAGACAGGGATTCTGGAAACTGCATGGTTGTCATTAGCCAAGCTAACAATTGACAAGTTCCGTTAAATTGGAATGCTCACATTTAAAGATTCTTTTCTCAGCATCAATTCAATTTTGTGATTGTTCTAGAACAGTGGTTCCCAAACTGGTGGGTTGCGACACAACAGCCTGGGTAGCACTGGCCAATGTCCCTTTAAGGGGTGGGAAGAAGGGAAGACAGCAACACAATCCCCAGGATTGTGCTGCTGCCAGGGATTGGGGGGGGTTCTACTTACCTGCAGCCAGAGTTGCAGTCCTGGGGAATCTGGAGGGTGCGGAGTGCCCTCCGCAGGGCTTGGTGGAGGGCTCTCTCTGCCTGCAAAAGTGTTTTGGTGACAAAACTGGAAGTGCCTTTTTATTTCTTTTTTTTCCTACCTTTTTGTAGTCCTGCAGAGGACTCCCCACACTCCCCCCTCCAGAACTGCAGCTGGGTAGGTCACAACAGAACACAGCCATGTAGAAGCATCTGTTAGAAGGGAGGCAATTTTAATAATACTAAGCATTTGTTTAGTGCTTTCTGGGTGTACAAAACACATTTATTTTTAAAGTTCTTATAAGAACTCTAAAGTAACATTATTACCATATTGCAGCTGGTGAACAAAGGCTATGAGGGATCGGTTTGCCTGTGGCCACCAGGTGAGTTCATGGGAAAGGAGAGATTCAAATTTAGGAAGTTCTGCTTCACTGTGTTTGCAGTCCTAAGCAAGTCATAATGGCTGCTGGGCTGTGTTCGTCTTAGTGGGGCATAGAACTTACTCATATTTTCTCGGTTGTGAATACTCCTGTAGGCCTTCGTCTGAAAGAATGTAAGGATGGTAAGCCGCAAGGGAAAATGGCTATCATGCGAAGGCACACAGGCTTCTTCATTCTAGCTCCTCAAATCTGGCAACTACAACCCATAGGCAATTAAGCTGAGGCTGTGGGCCAAATTAGGAGATACTTGGACCATGTCCTGACTTTTTGTTTAAGTGAAAAGCAATCCTGATAGTAGGGTTGCCAGTTCTCAGTGAAACTATTCCTGGAGTTTTGTTTTTTTTCAGTATGGTAGAAATTTCTGAAGGCCTTGTTAAAATCTCAGGACCACTTTCAGTAGTCATCTGGTGATTGATGCTGATTGCTTCAGGTTAATCCTGGGGAGCTTGCAATCCTGATTGGGAGACTAACAGTTTATGCACACCAACAGTGAGGAAGAAGGTGACTGATTCTTTCCTGCTGTTTGTCCATTCAAAATCTGATTTTTTTGCCATGAGACCCTGTATCTTTCCCTCTGGAAGACAGGAAAGCAGACTGTGGACATACTTGGCCACCACTTTAAGACAATTCTGCATGATCAATATTAGAGATGAAAAGAATTAAGCCTCTTCTGTCCTTTTCTGCTCTTCCATCCTGCTTGTACTCTCCAAAGGCACTTTTTAATAAGAAAACAAACTATCAACATGTCTCTTGTGTAGATGATCCTCTGTGTCCTTCATAGTCCTTACATTAAATGGCAGAGCTTCATCACACATACACCAAAAAGGCAGAAGTGGGATCAGGCTCTGCGGGATCCTAGATCCCACCATGTACCAACTCTCACAGAATTTGACAATGGTTGGCATCCAGACTAATGTTTCTTCAACAGAAACACACCCCATGAATGTAACCTCCCTCCAAGAATGGCATTCCTCTAGTTCAAAAGGTCTCTTAGCACATGGAAGGGGCCTTTTCCATTAATGGAGCACTCCTTTTGTTGCATTCACAGAGTGCTCCTCTGTTCATGGAAGTGTTACTCTGAATGCCATCCATCATTTCCCAGCCCAGTATGAGTTTCAAGTTGCCCTACAATAGATTCAGGCCATTTTTTCCACTGGATCATGGTTTATTTTTATCACAGCACACTGTGGTGACAGGGAACTGCCTCAAACAATTAAAGAAGTGGGATATAAATATATTAAATAAAACTGAAGTGGTTGAGCATATGATCAGTTCTAAGTCTATCATATTTTTTGGAACTCTATTGATCATGATACACCCCTATGTGGTCACTTGAATCCACTTTCTTCTCATGGGTTAATGGAGGTGCAAAAGTGCCAAAACAGAGGCCAATGGCATTCTGTTCAGCTATAATTTTATCATGTAATTAGATTCAGTCTTACATTTCCTTTTTTTTTTTTCTTGTTTCAGGATTATCAAGTAGCAGATTAACTTGTTCATGTTCTATTTAAAATTATGTGGGTATACGAACCTAGGAGGAGCAAGCAACCTGTATGTGACCCAGAAGTGGATCTTTAAAATAGCAGTAGAAGCTGGGAAACAGTGCTGTTTGGCCACATGAAAGTAGGAGAACTGGTATTGGCAATAGTTTTTTTAAAACCCCTTTAAAATTGATCCCCAGTATCTTCTGGCATCTGCAGTGAGCTAAATCCACAGATGCTAAATTCATGGATACCACAGTCAAATCTATTGACCCAGAAGCATATTCCTTTTCAGACTGTCAAAATGCAGGAATATTGAATGTATGGAGTAAGAGAAGAATTATATTTGCTGTTCCTGTCTCAGATCTCAGTGAATTAAGGCTGCAATCCTATACACATTGACCTGGGAGTTAAGTCCCATTTAACTCACTGAGGCTTGCTTCTGAGTACACATGCATAAGACTGCACTGTATGAGTTTTTTTTCCTGACTGAAGCCCATATGTGTACAGGGGCAGATCCAGTGTTTGTGTTGGGGGGTGGCAGGAGCACTACCTTACGTCCAGAGTCCAGGTCAACCAGGCGGGTAGACCTAGGCTTCCACCTGAACTTGGAGCCCAGATCTACCAGCCAGGTAGACCTGGGCTCTCAGTTATGTTTATGGCCTCTTGCTGGGCGGGTAGACCTGGGCTCCCACCCAGACTTGAAGCCCAGATCTATCGGCTGGGCAGACCTGGGCTCCTAGTTAAGCTTATGGCCTCTGTGGCCATTTGCTGGCTGGGTAGACCTGGGCTCCTGCCCAGGCTTGGAACACATCTGCTGGCTGGGTAGACCTGGGCTCCCATTCCAAGTCCACTCCGTCGGCCACTGATACTCCACCCAGTGGGCGTTCTCCTGGCACCTGACTTTGCTCCTGCAGGCATAACAGTTTGGGAGGGGCTATGTACCCATTAACCCCCTTGAATCCGCCCATGCATGTGTATAAGGTGTATATGTTCAGTCTCTCTCCATGTAACTGGTATT
Source organism: Tiliqua scincoides (assembly GCF_035046505.1). Lineage (NCBI taxonomy): Eukaryota > Metazoa > Chordata > Lepidosauria > Squamata > Scincidae > Tiliqua > Tiliqua scincoides. Next base: position 170,054,655 of record NC_089822.1, on the reverse strand, counting down.
CATGCATTTTTCAGAGTTCATGACTGCATTTACAGAGCTTGTACAAGGATTCTGTTCAGAGGAATAGTCAACACACAGAGGTTGGGGTGGGTAGATTACTCACAAATGCATTCCCACCCACCTCCAAGTATTCAGTACTCCTGCAATCCATTCATCAGGAAAAAGCATATGGTTCTCTTAATTTGCTGCTTTGCTCATGTCTCAAAGTTGGATTGCATTCAGAGATTCTAGGAGTCATGTTAAACACAAGTTATTGAATTTATTATGAAATCAAAGTTGATGTTATTAGAAAGTAATTGTATAACCATAAGTAATATATTTCTACAAAGCATTAAATAGCCAAAATAAATATTCCTTTACTAACATAAAAATAAATACACATTCAAATTCCATTTCCCCTTTCCTATGTGGGAAGACCCAAGAGGTCGCCTTCACCATTGGTGTAATGCCCAAATTTAGTAACCTGGAGGTTAACACTGAACAATTAAATAATACCTTCCAAGTTAATGTTATATTGAACTTCGGCCACCATTATTGTACCTGAAAAGTATAAAATCGCAATGAGTTGTAAAGCAGGTTTTGTGCATAACAATGAAAAAGTTCTGCATTTAACTTGTATAAATGTATCATGTATATTTAGCATTTTTCAGTCAAAAAGAAATGTCCCATCTTGATTTTTTTTTCATTATAGCAAATATCAAATTATTTTAATAGTTGAATATTTACAGATGTACAGACCTATTTAATATACATTGTTTCTTTAAAGAAAAAAAGCCAGGTAATTATTACAATATATATTTTTTTTTCAGATTGATTTGATGGAATGATAGAATGTTAGAGTTGGAAGGGACCTTGCAGGTCATCTAGTTCAGTGCAGTGCACTGAGGACTCCTACTACAGGTGGCAATGAGAAAGCCCACCATTGCATCAGGCAGACTCTTTCAGTGGCAGACAGTATTTACTGCTAAAGGAGTAAAGAAAAACATTGCCTCCTCTTTTCATGCTTCCCATGTAAAAGTGGAGCAGGCACATTTCCTCATGGAAAGATGCTTGAGATATTTCTATAACTAAACATCTCCACTTTCATAGCCAATATGAGATTCCTTGGCTCTACCCTTTCCCACACCCCTTTGGATGTTACAGAAGAGCTATGAAAAATGTACATGCAAAAGCTTATCTTCCCAGTTTCACCAATTCTTTGGTTATTCAAAAGCCTTTAGCCAGGGCTAAAGCAGACAATGTCTTCCATTAAAGACATAGGGCCCAATCCTTTCCAATTTTCCAGTGCTGGTGCAGTTGTGCCAATGGGGTATGTGCTGCATCCTGTGGTGGAGGGGCAGTCACTGGGATCTTCTTAAGGTATGGGAACATGCGATTCCTTACCACAGAGCAGCATTGTGGCTACACCAGAGCTTAAAAGTTGGATAGGATTGGTCCCATAGTTCATTATGATTTCTGCCATGCTATGGACCATCAGTGCAGAATTCAGTGAACCTGGAAGGGAAACAGGTTGAGGCTCAATTTGATTAGCAAAGTGCTCTCTCGTTACATTCATGCCAAGATAAATAGATCTAGATTGTAAAAACTAAGAAACATTTAGCAAAAATATGTTATAAATGTATACAATAGACTGGAGTATCTCCAGATAAAATATGAAATAAAAGAGCCACCGAACCTGTTGGCAAGACTTTCTACTAGAATGAATGACAGATATATGAGAAATATGGATGCGTTTAAACAGAGAATGCCAGCAGTTGGAGTTTTAACTACTTCAAGCAATTTACCTAATATGTTTTGTTTTTTTAATTTAAAGTATGGAGTGAAAAAATGTATACCATAGAATGAATTGCACAGCATTCAGCATAAAACACAGGAACAAGGTTTAAGTTTGTTTCAAGCCAAATTCTTACTTGCTGTGCATCATCAGTTCCAGTAACTTCAACAGAACCATCCTGATTGCATGATTCAATATTCCAACATTTATTTCTTCATTAACCAAAGCAGCCACTCTAATCCACAATTTAGTTGAAATGCAGCAAAAGAAGTTAATTTAGTCCTACAGCCTTGAGTTAGACTGAGGACCCAATCCTAACTAGACTTTATGACAGCAAAACAGTGGTTCCACTCTCACCAGAAGACATTTTGGAACCACTGCTACAAATGGTTCCTACAGTGGCTACAAGTAGCCACTGTGGTGTCAGTGGCCTTCTGCCACCATTATCTACTGGCGAGAGCACAGGTAAGTTGATGTGAGAGGGCAGGCGGTAGGAAGAACAGGTTTGGAAGAGGAAGAATGGAGGAGTCTCTGGGCAGGAAGGAAGGGATGGGTCCCTGTGGCACCAGAATGTGTCAGGAGCCTATCCTTTCCCCTTCCCTCTCCTTGGTTCTGCACCAGCAAAATGTGTGGCACACATCTGAGGAGACCCATTCGGGCAGCAGAGGCTTGCCCCAGGGTAAGGGAACAAAAGTTCCCTTACATTGAGGAAACTTCCACAAAGCCTCCCCCCCCCCCCACACACACACACACAAAGCAGGATGCAGCACGTATTATGATTTTGTTAGGACTGGACTATGAATGATGCAACAAAACCTAGACTTTATGAAGGAAACATGGAATGGGTGCTTCCAAAGTTCTGCTCATCTGAATTTCTTCCTGGATTTTGCAAGAAAATACCTCTTGCCTCCACATGGCCATTCACTTGGCAGGGCTAGAACCATCCTTTGCTGGGATAGCATCTAGTTCACCCTATATACACAGGGCTGGTCCAAGATCTCCTGATACCTCAGGCGTCATACCAAATGCTGCCCATCCTTACCCAATTAAGTGCCAGATTCTGCTCCTCCCACTCTCCAATGTCTTAGCTAGGTACTTCCCTCCACATTTACTTTTCCTCTTCTCCATTTCTTTTCCAATGCAGGGGGTAGAAGGAGAAGGAAGAGCAGTGGAGGCAAGAAAGTAGACAGAGAAGAATGCCCTCCACATATCTGCTACCTGATGGAACAACTCTAGTTGGCCTCATGGATGGGCCAGCCCTGTGTATTGTATATTGGATATTGTATGTATCTGTATAGTGGACAGATAATTAAGAAAAATATTGCAATTAATGTCACTTTCAAATGAAAACATTCATGACTGTATTTTAGTAGCCACAGTTATTAAGGGCTTTAGACATTGACGTTAGTCCTGTACTTAAGCAACATATATATCAACACACATTCCACTTCTCATCTCAAATGACCCTAACTTTAGGTTCAAACCTAAAAGGTTCATTCCTTTAAGAATATGCTTTGCTTTACAACATACATACTTAGTATGCTTCCTATCTTCCAGAGTGCTGAACCAACTCAGGGGGCCCTCTACACACTGCCCAAGGAAAAAGCACTCATTAGCACTAAACTAGATGCTATTAACATAACTACCACTCTCACAGCCCAATCAAATCCTTCCCTTGCACCCACTGGTGCAGCCATGCCAAAAACAGCTTGCTGTATGGGGGGGGGGGAATACACCAGGTAGGCTTCAGCATGGAAAGAGGATTTAAATCCCAATACACCTGCATAAGCCTCCTGCTCCAAAATGGATCTCCTTGGACCTGCACTAGCAAGCCCACTGCATTAGCCGCCTTGAGTGCTCTTTTCTGGAGTGGAAAGGCGGGATATAAATTCTACTAATAAATAAATAAATAGGCTTGGGGGATATTGGATATGATTGGACTGTAAGACTGCATTCCTGTGCTACATTACCAAGGACTAAGCACCATTTAGCTCAGTAGGACTTGATTCTGACTAAGAATTCAAAGAATCTATCTGGACGTCAGTGTAATTCCAAGTACGTATACTCATTTGAAACTTTTGTAAGTGGCATACTCACACTCTGACATTTGTATCAGCATAACAGCTCTTGAAAAATATCATGTCATGAGAAGCATTAACCCCAAACCTTAACCCTGAACTATTTAGCAAATTAACCACAACAAGAAGTGAATTGACAGACAAACATATTCTTGTAATCACTTTCAGTACAGTACGTTACATGGATTGCACCTTTTCCATGCCAAACATTTATGTCCCCAGGTGATCTTCAAAAGAATTTTATATTCACAATGAGCAGAGATTCACAATTGTCCTTTGAAGCCACTTAGCCCAGCATGTCTTTCACACCTGCGTCCCATCTGAGTTTGTAGTAATCAGTTGGGTTGATGGTCATTTCGAAGATGCATTGCAGTAGGCTCAAAAAACTGAAAGAAAAGATTTGAAGAAAAAATTCTGTAAAGTGCTCCCCACAGGGTGGTCAATCAGCAACACAGCTTCTATTGATTTTCATTTGTCTCAGAAGACCCAAATCAGTAGCATATTGTATGGAAAAATAATCACTGACTTGACTCAATAAAGCCTGATACTTATGTATGACAATGACTTCCAGGCTATTTTTGATGCAGTTTTTCTCCCTCCAGTAATTGAAACGCAGCTTGATAAGGGCTGATAAGGGTTCCTATTTCTCACGCTAATGTCTCTACAGTTCACACTTTTTTTTGGTCTATCCAACCTGTACTGTCAAAAGTAAAATTCTGCACTTCAACAGCTGACCCATTTCTAATTTCCATCGCTTCCAGTTTGTAGTTAATGCCAATTTAGCTAAACTGGATGCAAAACAAAGCTGGGCCAATTTGAGGATAATACATGGCTGTGCCACATGTTACACTGGGATCACATGAGCACTCATTCACTTCCACCATGCATACCAAAGCCCCATTCTGGTAACTGTGTGAACCAACCCCTAACTTCCAGAATATGCTTGTAAAATTGCATATGACCCAGGGCCCAATCCTATCCAACTTTCCAGCATCGATGTAGCTGCAATGCAGCCCCAAGGCAATGGAACAAAAGTTCTCTTACCTTGTAGAGGCCTCCATAACTACCCTCCCACCAAAGGATGCAGTGCATATCCCATTAGCACCACTACACCAGGGCTGGAAAGTTAGATAGGATTTGGCCCTCAGTCAATACTCCTTCTAGACCTAAACAATGAAACCCAAAATTGCATTCTTGTCCATTAATATTTACTCATAACTGAACTGCAGATGAGGCTGGCTGCATCTTTCACCCAAAGTGTTTCCTCTTTTGCACAATATTTCTTGATCCAAAGTTTGTCGTTTTGCAGTGTTATATTATAGAATGGGGGGGTACTACAAGAATATACCTCAGGAAAAGGAATAAAGATGACAACATGACAAAATGTACAAAATGTTGAAAGAGATGGAGCATATATAAGGAAAAAAGGAAATACAGAATATCTTTCCACGCACTTGATCAGTGGACAGACAATGAAACACAAAATCAGTAAATTAAAAATATCAAGTAAAAATAAACTATTTTTGCACTGAGCACAGTCTGTAAATTTAACTGCCCCAGAATATCCTTGTGATCTTGTATTTTTGAATTCTGGATTCCTACATTAGTAGGTGCATACATAAAGCTCATTGACCATGTTCAATTCTGGGCACATTAATTTGTCCCAGGACCATGATCAGATCATCGCGATATATTGGACATATTTTTGTTTCCTGTAGGTCTGCTTTACACTTTACTAGGCAAACAGTAACACTGGTAGGTAAGCATATCAAACTTCCTATGCTATACGTTTCAAGTAGGCTGGATAGGCTTGAGGTAGCTGCTTCCAGAGAATCTACAGTAAAATGCCCCACCATATTGTACTGTTTTCCTCCTCCACTACTCAAATTAAATGGGGGCTTATGTACAGGAAATCTGCTTCATTATATCAGAAATCTAATTTTTAGTTTGCATAATGCTTCCCACTTCCCTCCCATCCAAGCTTGCATTCAGAACACCTGTTTATTTACAATGCTTGAAGTAAACATGACATTGCAAAACAGCTGTGAGTCTACTTTTCATGGTGAGGTAGTTTAAGCATATTATCAAAAATGGATGTTTGAAACATATGTTTCTGGACGTGAAGGGCGATATAGTTTCATGTTATCCTCATGAACTGGACAGCAGATGCCAACAAATGTTGAGAGACAAGTTTCACTTACTACATAATCATTTCTTCTCAAAGGGAGCAATACTAACCAATTTTCGAGCACCAAGGTGAGGGAAATGCAGCTCCAATGTAAGGAAATAAACATTCCCTTACTTTGAGGAGACCTCTGTGACTGCCCCCCAATTGCAGGATGCAGCACATGCCCCATTGGCACAGCTATGTCAGTGCTGGAAAGTTGGTTAGGATTTGGGCCAAATATGAATAATTTTAAGTTATCCATGGGGAAAAAATTTGGACTTCAAATTAAAAGACATGGATGTGCTGGGAGAAACAAAGGACATGATTCATCCAGGATTGAGCACTCTTACGCATAGTGATTTCAATTGGAGAGTTAAACTCGTGCTTCATCTCTCCTAATGAAATCAATGAAATTTGAAAATGCCCACTGTTGACTGAGTCCTCCCTCCCACAAATTTGAGCCTCTTTTTACTTGCTTCTTATATTTGGTTCTTTAACAATTTTTGCCATCACATTTTCAACTGTACTGCAGCAACCATGAAGGTCAAAAGCTTGCTTCTGGCAGGCCATAGAGTGCATTCTAATCACTCTTGTTCTAAAATGAGTTTGATTTAAAAAGACACCTTTGACTGTGCAGATTATTACCTGACTACTCACTGTAGGCTTCTACTGAATCATCTGACACATGCCACTACAGATGAGACACTAGTGAACTCAGTGAGCACTGCTTGAAAAAGGAGAGAACTAAAGAGAAAGCCACTCTCCATATATATATTGTAGCTCTGGGACCCACTTTTAAAATAATACTCTATTGGGACCCACCTAGCTTTATGAGACTTTAAAAAAAAAAAAAAAGGTTTCACCTTACTAGCTGATCAAGCAAAATACAGATTTTATTCTTTTAACTACGGGGGGAGGTGCCTTCTGGAGCATTTGTTGAGGTTCATGTTTATTGGATCAGGACCATCCTGTTGCACTCCCCTTGGCCTGCTCTTCAAAGTGGACTGAGGCACATTCACCTACTTATGAGTAAATGCACACGTGCAGCTCAATTTCACTTTCCATAGGGCTCAATACAGTTCCGTTGTTAGCTATCAGCTTGTCAGTTTCACCACCAACAATCACCCACCAACAATCAGGTAGCAACCCAACCCAACCCAAAGTCTGTGAAACTGCACTGAAGGGAAACTGGATGCTATCCTAAGGCTCAATCCACAGTGATTATAAGAAGTGCTTGCATTAGATAAACTATGAAATAGATGACATTCGTCCAATTTAATCTATGTATGATAAGGAAGTGATAGACATTCCATCTAAATTAATTCCTTATGCAGAAGGGAATGTCTAAGGGCACAATCCTAATTAGGCCTGCTCAGAAGTAAGTCCTATTTTGTTCAATGGGGCTCACTCTCAGGAAAGTGTGGTTAGGACTGCAGCCTAAATTCTTTTACAACAATGATTTTGGCTCTGCAAAGTATAAACATCACCATCTATGCATTCGTAAACATTTCAGTTCTAAACCAATATTTCTTTATGGGTGAGAACATGGCTACGGGTGCAATCCTACCCTGCACTAGAACAGGCAAGCCAAGCGGCTTGCGCTGTATCCAGTGCAGGACAGGGACCAGAATCAGCTCAGCCAGAGGAAAGGGGAAACTTTTCCCCTTACCCCTGGGTAAGGTGCCCTGGCCCCTATGGGTCTCCTTGGACCCGTACCACCTCCAGAGGTGGCACAAGTCTGAGGAGAGCACACAAGCCACCATGGAGGCTGGATTCAGCCTCTGTGTGCCAGTGCACTTCCATGTGCTGGCAGGGCTTGCTCATGAGGAGGCTTTACGGTACATTTGCGACCCTCCTGGGCTGGCGCAAGGGACTTGCACCGACCCAAGTGTGGTTTAAGATTGCACTGCTACTCAGGACCAGTGCTATCATTAGGCCAGCTAGGCGGCTGACTAAGTTGCAGACCGCAGAGGAGTACAGTACTGACCTTTGAGGAGCACAGTTTTATACAGATGCATTTTTTAACCATATAAAAAATTTATATCTTTTTTTTGTTTTAAGATAAATAATGGATGTATGGAATATAATAAATTATAAAGTCTTACTAAAATTGAAGTTGGCAATTTGGGAGGGAGGTGCAAATAGTCTTGCCCAGGACGCAGAATAGCCTGGCACTGGCCCTGCTGCTACTTCAGGCATAATCATAGGATTGGAGAGTATCCTATTGATTAAGTTGCCAACCATTTCCGTTAGGTAGCAAACCCAGATTCAGACTCATGAGGATTTAAATAATTTCATGGAAAAGTAGCTTGCAAACTGAGAATTAATCCCCTTTCAATCAAATATACATGAAGGCTATTATATGGCCAGATTGTCCACTCCATCTCATGTGGGGTAACACAAAGCCTCAGAGTATCTTACAAATGTATCTGACAGCCCAGTCCTAAACCGTGCTGTATCCACCGTAGGTTAGGTGGAAGCTAGAAGTCTGCTTGGGTTAAAGGGATATTTTTCCCCTTACTCCGGGTAAAGCCCCAGCCTGCCCTATAGGCTCCTCAGATCTGCACTAGTTATTTAGCCATTGCAAATCTGGGAGGCCCGGTGTAACCCTGCACAGCCCAGGAAGTGGGTTAGGATTAGGGTTAGGGTTAGGAAGTGGGTTAGGCTTGCTTTGCTGTTCCCACCCCTCCCAGGTCTGTCCCACCCCTTTCCATTCTCTCCCCAGCCAAACACACCACCTCCCAACCCCCAGAACGCCCTCCTGCCACCCACCCCCACTCCTATGCCGCTCAGTGGCTTACTTACCTCCACCAGTGGCTGAGACTGTGAATATAGCATCAGCAGAGCGGTATAGGTCTCCCCGCCAGCACTGCTTACTCTCCAGGTGTCGCAACGTGCCTTTCAGCACATTTGCGACACCCTCTGCCCGTGCAGGGGCCACTGCAACGGCAGATCTTAAATTTAGGATTGGACTCTGAATGTTTCACATTACTTCTGCTATCAAGTATGAGGATCAAATGGCATTAAGTATATCCCAACTAAAAATAGTCTATTTGAGAATTCTAGATAACAAACTTGCCGATCAAATTCCTGGTTGAATTGAGTGGTGACTCCCAAAACGGACATATTTCCCCTTCACTAATTAATGACCTGATCTTAAACGCATATCCATAGCCTAATCCAGACCTTTCTGTGTTCTATCACACACTTGAAACTTCTGTGTGAATGAGCTTGTCCAGTCAATTCCATGAAGGGAACAGATCCATTCAGACATCAGCAAACATGAAAATCTTTCTTTATCAAAGTGAATAGAAACTGCCATTTGGTGATAGAAGTTATCTGTAAATGCCTTGCCCATAACTTTAAAGTACCAACTATATCTACTTCTCATACATAAAGGAGTTTGATTCATTTGTGTTTTAATGCTAAATTTGAACCTTGGTAAAAGTAGATTCAGATTTTATTTCACTATAGAGTATTTCTACTCACTTCCATTGTGTCTTTTGAAAGGTAAACCACCCAGTATACTAGGTTGAATCCTGCAAATGCCACTGGGAAGAGGATCCTGGAGTACTGATCTATTTTACTAGTTCCTCCAATTGGTGGCAGTGCTGGCGGTGGTGACGGAACAGATGTTGGTTGACACTGAGATGCACTATTGGACAATATGCTTGCTTCAGGGGACTGATCTGTTTGAGATGTCATAGAGTTCAGTCGCTTTTTCAGGTTACAATTAGACTCCGAGTGCTGTAGGAAGAAAATATGGTTACTGCAGTTTCCAGAAAAACCGACCTCTTGATTTTACTTGCTTATAGTTCATTCAGAATATTAAACATTAGACTTCTTCCCTTTTGAGTTATCATATAGTTTTACTGCTCTTCTAGAGCATGCTGTAGAATTAATAAACAAGTACAGAAAGATCGAAAGCTTTGGAAACCCATTGTGAGTCACCATTTTATGACAGAAAAATGAGATATAAATAAGAACTAAATAAATAAGAGAAGTCACTAAAGACGTCAATGATGTTTGCAATGGTCAGTATGACAAGAAGAAGGGGCAGACAAATAACAGGCTGGCTTGACCCCAACAAGACAGATATAAAGATGAATGTCCAGCAATTGAAAGAAGCTGTGCTTGACAGGGTAGCGTGGAGAGCTCTTGTCTATAAAGTTGCCTCGAGTTGGACACAATTGAATGGATAAAACAACTAACTAACTAGTCCAATCTGGAGCATACATTTCACAGATGTATTAACTAACGTGGGTTGTTTTTTTGAGGCTAGAGCTGCAAATTAAGTGGTAAATGTGGGATTTTCAATCCTGAATTTGCCACTAGTATATAGAAGATGGGAAGGCATTTGCAGGGGACTAGGTGATGTCAGGATGAGTTTTTATTTAATCAGGAGATTTATATCCTAAGTTTCATTTCCAAAAGCCCCCACCCCCACGGAGCTGCTTAACCCTTTTCCCTCTACTACCTTTCCTCTGCAAATCTCTCCTTCTTGCCACTTTACCCTACTTGATAGCGAATATATTTCAGAACCTGGTTCTGCAATATGCATTTACCTTCCCAATAAGCTAGCTGTGCTATAAACAGATTCTACACGTGTCACACAACCTACAGTTGCAGGTAGACAAAATTGATCAGGTAGAATTACAGACTCTCCCCATAGGAAAAAAAAAAATATCAAAAGAACATGCTAAAACTTAGCACATTTCTAAATTATCTGAACTCATTTAAATGTATGTAATTGTTGAAATAGAGACTGAAATAAGTGAACAATGCACTAATAAAATACAATCTAGACCAGATTGTTCTCTTGCTTTCCATAATGAACAACCACAGCCTGCCTCCCTCTATGACTGCTCCACTGCAATCATAATCGATTGCCCACATTATTCACACAGTGCTCCTTTCTATCACATGATGAGTTTCCTGTGATGGTCTATGAAGACCATAGTCATTGACGGAGAAGGAGGAAAACCTTGCATATGATGGATTTATCTTCAGGTGATTAGGTGGTTATGTGGTCAGCTGAACTGGCCCAGAGACAATACTGCAAGAATTTTACAGCTGCTCCTTACATGTTATCTAATATCAGTGATAGTGATAGCATTAAATCTTAGGACATAAGGTTTCATCCTGCTATATGTAGAGCATTCTGCCAAGAACCACTATGCACTTGCTCTTTATATTAGCAATACTGGCTTCACACATTTAAATCGAGACACAGCCTTAAATGTTTTCCAGCCTAGTAGAAGATGAGACTGTTCTGGAATATTCAGGTTGCAATCATATGTACACTTCCCTGGGAGTAAGCTCAACTGAGCATCATGGGGTTGTGTCCCTAGCAGTGGTGTAGCTAAGGGGGTGCAGGGGGTAGCAGTTGCACTGAGCATCAAGCTTTGGGGGGGGGCAACAACCTGAACATGACACTAGTGACCAAAATGGTGAAAATCTTGGTATGTACGAAGAACATGTTATATATCATTGGAAAGATAATGTAATGCTGACTGCAATGAAACAAACTGCATTGGAATATCTGTATTCTATCAAAAGTTATGGCCAATTAACCAGAAAATGAAAACACAACAAAAAGGGGATTTTCTTAACTCAAAACCAACCTATGAGATTGATTTTTCTGAGAGCTAATGACATGTTATGTTACTGACATGTTATCATGATACAGCATGAAACCAATAAGGTGTTGATATGAGTCAGCTCTCATTTCCATGTATCATAATACAGTTGCCCCTGCTAACTGGGTAAAAAGGCATTTTTTAAAGTGGTATTTAGCAGGGGGAAAATAACCATCCCTCTTCACCCCAGCACAGTGTCTCAAACCAATCAGGCACACTTTTTATTTATTTACTTAATTAAATTTGATTTGGGGGGAGGGGCTACAAATCTTCTTTGACCCCATGCAGCAGATAGATGCCTTAGCTATGCCACTGACTTGGGGGAGGCAGCACAGCAAGAAGGTGGCAAGTTGCTGAGGGGAGAAAGTAGGTTCCTCCAAATTTTAACTTTTTAAAATCCCGGTTGTGACATCACTTCTGGGGCAACATTTTGAGCTTGGCACCGGGCTACATGATCATTAGCTATGCCACTGGCCCTTAGCAAGTATAACCTGTAGCACCTCCTAATCAAATATTTTGTCACACTTTAAAAATATGTTAAAGAAAACACAACAAAGCTGAATTTTTGCATATGTGACAACACACAGATAACTCCTAGTAGTGGTGTAATTGTGTGCTTTCCCATCAAATTTGATTTTTGCAAAAGGAGATCTAGTGATCCAGTTTTCCTGTAAACAAAACTAATTAACACACTCTTTGCCTATGCTACCCCTTCTCTCTTCTCCATTATAAACTGTCCATTTCTTGTATCTTCATCCCACCACCACTCACATTAACCCAAATAACTGACAGAGAAAATGCTTTGCAGATGGTTCTAAAGACTTTACGTACAGATGATCGTGCTCTGCCCATCAGGAACACAGATGTCTGATTTCGTATTTTTCCTCTTACACAGCAAACGGAAGAAAGATTTAAAGGGGAGATCATCCACAGATGTGTCACAGAAGCAGAAAGAGGGTTATCCATGTCCACTTGCACTAATCATCATCATAATCCTGCTCTATAAACAGCCAGAGCCTCTGAGCCGGAGCCATGGCTTTCACTCACAGCCTCTCTCAGACTGTGCTTCAGTGCCTTGCTTTACAGAAGGAACAGAAGTGCCCTGGGCTGCCTTTCACGCTTTCAACCATTTTATTATTAGAAACCTGGTCCCTTTCAGATGTTAATAGAGTTACACCCTGTGTCACACAGACAGGCCCAGTGTTCCAGCATTTTGTGTTTGTTCTTCCTGTTCTGCCTATGATTATAGGAGGATTAAACATGGCAAGATAAACAGGAAAGTCTGGGCCAACGATAGCTTGTTTACCTTCCATAAAACCAGACAAAAAAGAATGGATATCACCTTTTTCCAACTTGAATTTCTTCATTCCTGTCATAAAACCTGACAGTCTACCAATCTGGACAGCAGGCTATACTTTTTGATGGAAAACTTCATTGCATACCAATTACCAGCCAATGACCAAGTTCACAGGTATATAATTGACATGGAGCTTGCTGAAAAATAGTGGATGGAGAGATGAATCTAAAGTACTGATGGAGCAGCTGACCTGACCACATACCATATGCAAGGTGTTGAGCTCTGTGATATAAACATTCTCTCTTTGTCACTTTGGTGAAAGAATTCAGGTCTGGAAGCTTTCAAAGTTGCTTAATCCAGATTTGGTGCATCTGGTACAGGAAAAAACCCTAAACACAAAATGTAGCTTTTTCTAAGCAAAGAAAGCCACTGAGTGACCCTAACAGTCAACAGCTGATTTCTGTGCTACGCTAAATCTACAACATGATGCTGTGCTTAATCCCCATAGAGAATGATGAGGTCACCAAATCTTGTTGTCCCTGGGATTCAGGCTGGTTTCAGGAAGGGCAGCTGTGCTCAAGTTCAGGTACTTTAACTGATGTAAGTCAAAACAATACCAAAGTAATGATAGTCTACATCATTAGTAACCATTGTTGCGACCCTGACACAAATCGATTGCTCTGTGTATATTGAACCAGAATGCTACTTAAATTTATACTATTATTTTAACTATGGTTTGATAGTTGGAGTATTTCACAGGGTTCTTGGATTCAGTTTCCCACTCAGTTACGAAGTTTTCCAAGTGACCTTGGGGCAATCATATCTTTCAGACTAACCTAACTTGCAGGGTTGTTGTAAGGATAAAAAGGTGGGAAGAGCAATGGGTTTGTAGTTCTCTAACAAAAGGGCAGGACACTGATGCAAAAAATAAAACTGAAGGTAAACGATTAATCTTAAAAAAAATTATTCCACTTTTTGATTGCAAATGTGATCCTAACAACCAATAACATTCAACGCTATTTGAAATGATTTAAACCAGGGGTCTCCAAACCCCCGCCAGGGAGCCAGATATGGCCCACGGGCGAGCCCTCTATCCGGCCCACGGCCAGCCTCTGATCCTCTGAGAGCCTCTGGCCCAGTTGACCAAACACAACCAGAGTTGTGCTTGTGGGGTGGGGGAAATGGGGGTCCATTTAAGTGTGTGCTTTATTTCTTGGGCTGTGTTTGTGCTTGGAGAAGTCCTGGACATTTGAGCCCATTCATTTATTCATTCATCTAAGTTCCATCTCTAATGTATTTATTTAAATTTTATATTTAATTTTTTCCCCCGCCCTCAACATTGTGCCTGATGCGGCCCTTCGGCCAAAAAGTTTAGAGACCCCTGATTTAAACAATCAAGTTGAGCAAAAAACTGGAAGCAGCAGTAGCACACTCAAAGCCCAAACCTATCCAACTTTTCAGTGCTGATGCAGCTGTGCCAAAGGGGCATGCACTACATCTTGTGGTGGGGCAGCACTCATGGAGGCCTCTTCAAGATAAGGCAACTTTTGTTCCTTACCTTGGGGCTGCACTGCAGCTGCATCAGTGCTGGAAATTTGGATAGGATTGGGCCCTCGTTGTAAAGTAAACCACTTTATGAATTTTTTTTGTTGAAAAGCAGTACATGTATATTTTCATCACTATCATAGTAGTAGACAAATGCATTAGCCCATGCTCAGTCAAACATCTTCATAAACAAGAAGGTTTTTGCAGATTTTCTGAAAGCCAGCAGAGAATGGGCCAATGGGAGCATAGTCCAAAGTGGAACTGCTATAACAGAGACCGCTCTGCTCCTTATAATTATCAACAAAACCTCCAAAGCAGTTAGACTTCTAACTGAGAAGTTAGAACTTACTTAGAAGTTAGACCCTGCAATTGGGGCAGGGACACACATACCACCAATAGTACCTTACTGTGCCTAGAAACTAACCAGAAACCAACACAGTTCTTCCAAGAAAAGCAAAACAGCCAATTCCAGTTAACAATCAGGTTGCTACAATGCAATTTAAGAGAATAAAAATCTCCAAACAAGCTAGCCTGAAGGCTTCTATATCTTTCACGGGTGTTTGATAGGCTCTTTGTTACTTTTTTAACTATTCTACAAGTATGTCCTTCTGGATTTAAGTCAATATTCCAGAAGAAATCAGTAGAACTAAATATATTTTACATTCAAGTTTCTCAGTTAAATGGACCTGTGAGTAAAGTTGCAAATGAAGAAACAAGCAGTATAAAAGGTGATAAACTACACTGCATACTTTTTGATTAAAAAGTATTTTTAAAAGCTATGCTGTTTCCCCCCTCGCCCATAAAGTTTTGCTGCTCTTTACAACCTATGTCCTGCCTCTTTGTCAAGCTGTCCTTCCTCTTTGAGGCAGTCTTGATGCTTTCCTTCTTATAGAAGAGAATGGCGTGGAGGGATAGTTGGTGACCTCTCTACTAGAGATGAGCCATTAATGACCATTAATGATTCAAATGATGTGTTCAGGGCTAGGTTGTGTGTGTTTAATGAAAAGGGTTGGAGATATTTTAGTACATAGGACTGCCCAAGGAAGGACCAATAAGTTATAAATTAGTCCTGCATGTAGTCAGACGCAGTGTTCTTTTCTTAGATAGGAGAATTGGTGGAAGTGATATTTCCCACATGCTACTTGCATCCTTCCAATGTGGTCAATTTAAAAACAACAAAATGGCACCCCCTCATTGAAATTGCTCCAAATTGTTTCTCCTCGTACACCTCGTTTCTTGAGGTATACTCTTGTAGTACCCCCCATTTTATAATATAACACTGCAAAACGATAAACTTTGGATCAAGAAATATTGTGCAAAAGAGGAAACACTTTGGGTGAAAGATGCAGCCAGCCTCATCTGCAGTTCAGTTATGAGTAAATATTAATGGACAAGAATGCAATTTCGGGTTTCAATCGTTTAAGTCTAGAAGGAATATTGACTGAGGGCCAAATCCTATCTAACTTTCCAGCCCTGGTGTAGTGGTGCTAATGGGATGTGCACTGCATCCTTTGGTGGGAGGGTAGTTATGGAGGCCTCTACAAGGAAAGAGAACTTTTGTTCCCTCACCTCGGGGCTGCATTGCAGCTGCATCGATGCTGGAGAGTTCCTCCATTCGTTTCTATTGAAAATAAGTGCAAGTGATTTAACATTGCAGCAGCTATCTTTTCTAGCTCCAAGTTTGCTTGGAGAAATTCTAGTATGGCTAGCACACTGAAACCGTAAAAAAAAGAATGCAACATGAGAGTGCTGGAAGCTAAAAAACAGCTTTCTAGCGCTTCTTTAGTTTCTAGCGCTAGAAGCTAAAGCAAGAACGCAGCCAATGGTTACATATGGTTGGGTCCCATGGGAAACTTACAATTCTTAAAAATTATTATTATTATTAACAGTATTTATATACCGCTTTTCAACAGAAAATTCACAAAGCGGTTTACAGAGAAAATCAAACGAATGGAAAAGCAGCCTACAAATACTTTCTCCAAATAGGCTGTAGATATGAAGCCATTCCTTAAGACATTTGAAGGCAGTGAAGGTCAAGTCCTTAAAAACTAAAGTCCGTAAATCCATATATCCAAATTTCTATACTTTACTACATTCTGCTATCTATTCATACACTCTTTAAAGAGATAATTTATACAGAAATTGTACCTTATTCTGAGCCAGACCACTGGTCCATCTAGCTCAGTAGCATCAAAACTGACCAGCAGTGGCTGTCCAGAATTTCAGGCAGGAACGTCTCTCTGCTCTACCTGGAAATATCAGGGACTGAACCTGGGACTTGCTGTATGCTTTCCACTCAGTGACAGCCTCTTCCTCCCCTGTGTGCCTGCTCTCATATATTTTTGATGAATATTTTCAAGGAATGCTCATCTTACAGTATCTCCAAACTGCTTTCTGCTGCGGAAATCTGATCTTGCTATCAGTACAGCTTGCAGCAGTATGGCGATAAGATAAAATAAATACCTTTCTATGTTTCTAGATACCATAAACCATATATATTTGTTCTTATTTCTGCTTCCTTCATAACCATGGAATTATGCAGCATTGCTGAACTACAGTGAAGTAAATAAAAAAAGAAATCAACTGCAATATTGAATCAACAGTCAAGAAATGGACCTCTCATTTCCTCGGCAATTTATTAGGTTCCAGATATAGGTATTTGCTTCTGAAATGCTATTGTAGTGAGAATCAGATAATTGTCAATATTCAATATGCATGCAAAATAAACTAGAAGCTATATCATGAGCAGAGGCATTAGGCATTTTTAATAGACTTCCTATCAGAAGTCTTGTGCTGGCTGTTAATTTATAATGGCTTGCATTCCAAGTAATGCCTCCATGAACAAAAGTTCCTTCTGAGAATAGGAGCATTCCACTTGCACAAGGAGCCCCCATTTTCTAATATTTTGTAAAAAAAAAAAATGTAAGAAGTATGGCTGTTATCCCTTAGGCTGCAAACCTAAACATATTAATCTGAGAGTAAGCCCTACTAAATTCAATGAGATTCACAATACATACACTTGTGTTATTAATCCCTTTTACTACTTTATTGCAAGAATAGCTGCCTCAACCCAAAGACATTCAGAAGAATCAACCAGCATAGACATACCCAACCTTCTACTATTTCATTCTGATTCCGAAGACAAACCTTAATTTGAGATAGAAATGTATTTCTGTGTTATTTCCAGTATCAGTAAATGATCTTTCCATGTACTGCTACTCATATGGCTGACCAGAACAGTTTAACAGTTTTAAAAATGCAATAACTATTGTGGTTGCTTAATATGAAGTACTGCTTCTAGTGTTATGCGATGGACTATCTCCATTCATGCATCCAATACACTAGCAATATACTGGGGGACTTATGAGAGGAGACTGGAGGGAGCATCCTTCCCTAGCCTTAATATACTTTTGAATGAATGAATGAATGAATAAATAAATAAATCAAGTTTCAAGATATCTAAAGCTAAGCTATGGTTCTAGGGCTTCCATGGCCCAAGAACATGGATCTTTATGCTTTTTCAGTTGATACATCTAACCTCTTCTGTTCATTTCAAAAGCTTATTCATGTAATATTATGCTTTCATTTATTCAAAAGCAGTCACTACCAATGCCCAAGTCACATATGTTAAACAAATTCCAAAGGCCATGCTAGCCTGCAGCAGCAAAGTAACAAAGACTCGCATGGCACCTTAAAAGTAACCAGTTCATTTCAGCATTACCTTTTGTAGACTATGATGTAAAGACTCACTGCCCAATATGACAGATTGACATAGACAACTACTTACAAACATGACAGTCCCTGTATGGAGCCAAAATGCATGCACAGATGCATTTCTCAGTGGCCTCCATGTGATTGATGCAATGCACAAGATGACATTGTAGTCCAGGAGTGGGAAACCCATGGAATGTTTGCCACTAGTGGCATGTGGACACTTTCTAAGAGGCACACCCAAAATCCCCATATATTTTTGAAAAACATTTAAATAATTACAAAGAAAGCACCACAGCAGTTTATAGTTTGCTTGATTTCTTTGCTACTCCTTACACAGAACATCCCCAAGTTTCTAATGCTGCAGTGGGCACACTCAGGGTGGCCACACCTACTTTGCTTGATTTGCTGTGTTTGGAAGACAGGGAGAAAGGCAGGAAAAAAGTGACGGCAGGAGCGAAAGCCAATAGGGTGGATCATGGTGAGCTGCATTCTGCTAACCGACAGATCACTTGCTTACCCAAGAAAGCCAGATTGGTGGAGAGCTGAAGAGATAAGGGGCTGGCAGTAGAAGTTTGTGGGGGCCCGAACAGGGAAGCACAAAGATGGCTGATGAGATCAGCAAAGCCCAGGTAGCCCAGCCGGTGGATATACCATCCTCTGCTAATTGGGTAATTTACCCCTGCTAATTGGGTAAGAGACACTTTTTCAAGTGGGTGCTCCTTTTTTTTTTAACAGGGGGAGAGTAACTGGCCCACCTCACCCCAGCACTGTCTGTTCTAGTGGCTGTCTGCTGGAATTCATTTGCATATTTTTAGATTGTGAGCCCTTTTGGGACAGGGAGCCATTTGGTTATTTGATTTTTCTCTGTAAACCGCTTTGTGAACTTTTAGTTGAAAAGCAGTATATAAATACTGTTAATAATTAATAATTAATAATAATCCTCAGGAAAATCATCTGCAAACGGATCCCGGCTAAGATCATTTTTGAGGATGAGAAGGTGAGCAGACAGAGGGAGGCTGTGTTGTTCAGAAGGGCAATGAACACACCTTATACAGACCTTGGAACAAGTCCTGCTGGGTCAGACTAAAGGTCCATGCAGGCCATCTTTGGGTCCCATCAGTGGTCAGCCAGTGTCTTTGGAAAGCAACAGCAAATAGGCAACAGTACTCCTGCGTTTCTTGCTCTGTAGCTTCTGGTACTTGGAGATATACTTGGAGGGTCTATTTAGACATTGTGGTAAACACTAAAGGCGACGTTAAGGTGGAGTAGCATATTCAAGATTCTCCACATAGTGGCACATGGCATGCTGTATTAGTCAATTTTATGTATTATTATTAATAATAATATTATATATTGCTTTTCAACAATTTGATTTACTCTGGTTGGAAAAAGGGGAGAAAAATGGGAAAAGAATGATGAACAGGAAAGAAAGTCAATAGGAGAGTGCTGTCCACATCATGCTTGTGGGGGGAGGGAATGTCAAGGGTGCACACACTAAGTCTTGACCCCACACCTGCATATAATAGTCATTGCCTGCACTGATAAATGCTGTACCTGAGAAGTTACTCTGCCTATGATTTGGAATGCTCTCATGAGGTTACAGAAAAGAGGTTTCCTAGGTACAGTGCTAGTCAGTACAAACAAACACTGTGTGCATTCATGCAGCATTTTTCCACAGATGAAAGGCCCAATATTTTTTACTATAAATTAAAACTTGTGGAATGTTTTTCCTATTTCCGTGGCATCTAAAAGAAAAGTCCTTTCTGGCTCCAGTAGGCCATAAATGACTTGAAAGAATAATGGCACACAATCCAATTTCACTCAGTTAAAAAAAATACTGTTTTTATCCTAGCTATGCACTATATGTTGTGTTTATTCATGTGTATTCTAGAACTACATGGAGACCTTCCCAGAAGATCTCCAATCTAAATGTATTAAAGTGCGGCCATTCATTTGTTCTGCTTTCCATTATCCACATTTATATTTGGGAAAGGAGCTTGTACAATTGAGTGTCTCGATGCTATTAATGTGACTAGCAGCAGGAGAACATGGTTCAGCTGTATAGGCTCTTGACAGGTGAAAAGCTTTTCTATGCTTATTTAAAGATACATTATCTTTCCATGTCAATTGCAGTCTCACACAAAGAATATATGACAATTTCCACAGCCACTATGCAACCTCAAACAACACTTGTTTGGTTTGCTGGATGCTTAATAGCATGTTTATTTCAGTATTTGCAACCAGATTTTATTTTATTTATTTGCCTGTCAACCCAGAATAAATCCAACAATTGAAATGTGGTTTGCTTCTCATATAACTATGACATGTATGTAGCTATTTTTTCAAATAGCACTTTATAGTTGTTTTCTATTTTAATATGTTCTGCTAAAACCATAACTCAGATTTTAATCTGAGTTTTTGTCTAGATTGTACTAGAATGCTGCACTGTGCAATACCATGTACATGCCAAGAATAAAACGTAAAACATTTTTTTAACTTGAAAATTATATTTTGTATATAGTTTCAGTACTGCCTGCTCCCAATACTTAACTCTGAAAAATCAACAAGAATCAATTCTTTACAAAACCAAATGTCCTCTTGAGGGAATAACAACATCACTGTACGGAGAAGAGTACTGGAATACAGGAAAGCCACCCTGAAGGACTTTAGACAGCTAAAAATTAGGTGTATACCTATAAATAACTAACTACAATGAATAGAACTTCTGATCATCAATTTAAAACACTAGGCATCGCTGACAT
This sequence comes from Tiliqua scincoides, assembly GCF_035046505.1. NCBI lineage: Eukaryota > Metazoa > Chordata > Lepidosauria > Squamata > Scincidae > Tiliqua > Tiliqua scincoides. The sequence continues at coordinate 170,033,679 of NC_089822.1, read as the reverse complement.
ATGACTACAGCATTTTGACTCCTTTAAGGACCAAATATTTCAACCACTACCAAATGCAGCATTTGCTTACCCTGCAACTGGAGATCAAATTAATGACCCAATCCTATCTGTCAGCCCAGAATGTGCAAAGCAGCTGCTGGAGCATGCATTGCATGCTATGAACTGGCAAGAGACCAATATCTCAGGAGGGTAAGTAAAGAACATTTTTACTCATTTCTCTGTAGTCTGCCAGGTCTTCAGTGGGTCTCCTCAGACCTACCCCAGTGCTTTAGCTGGCGTAAGTCAGAGACTCCGGGGGCAGGTCAGCACGTATGCTAGTGCTGCCAAGATCCAACCCTTCTCATAGTACTGCAAGCTATAGTTGGGGGAATCAAACAGCTCCCACTAGGCTGCCTATGGGTTTTGTTGGAGCCATGCCAGATATTTTGTTAATGCAAGTCTGAGGACAGAGCAAGTTGGAAAATCAACTATAGGATCTGGCATGTGCTTTTGCTGCTGAAATTCATCCCCTCCAACCTATTCCTTGCCCTCCCCCGTCCTGCCTCAAACTCTCCACAAACTACCTCCTCCACTGTCTTACCTGGGCCAGTGTAGTGTCTGGGAGATTTTGGCATGCTTGTGAAGCTGCTGGCCATTTTCAGCAACAGCTCCCTCCCACGCACCCACAGATGTTTGCAGTGTCACAGGGCCATTTATGACAGTTGAAAGATAGATCTGCCAATACAATTGCCAATCTGCCAATTATAAATAGCCAATAGGAATGGGCCATGCAAACAACAAAATTGTTATGCAAGCTCACCTGTCCAGCCAGATTTCTGTTTTATACTAACTTTTACTTAGGGCAGAGCCAACATTTCATCTTGTTTTTGAATTTTAATAATTATTAAACTAAGGCCACAATCCTAACCCAACTTTCCAGCACTGGCATAAGGGCAACGCAGCTCCTAGGTAAGGGAACAAACATTGCCTTACCTTGAGGAGGCCTTCATGACTGCCCCCCAACTGCAGGATGCAGCACATGCCCCACTATCACAGCTATGCCAGTGCTGGAAAGTTGGTTAGGATTGCGCCCTAAAGAGTACAAATATTTCTGTATCAAAATTTCCTGAATGCTCTGAGTTCACTAAGAAAAAGAATATCAGTGTGTGCTTCTCATTCCTCTTTAATAATAATCAAATACTGAAACACGATGAAAGTTTGACTTGGTCCTAAGGAAAATATAAAACAGGAAAGCAAACCAAACAAGCTTGAGGTTGCATAGCAGCTGTGGAAATTTTCATACATTCTTTTTGTGAGACCACAATGACATGAAAAGATAATACATCTTTAAATAAGTACAGAAAAGCTTTTCACCTGCCAAGAGCCTGTAAGGCTGAGCTATGTTCTCCATGTTTTGTACTGGTAGTGGGACGGGTCTCTCTGAAATCACTGGTACTTGGGTGACCTGTGTAGCTTTGAAAATCAGAGTCACAATCCAGGGATATTGAAAAAGTAATTATTCCCCTGCCTGATCTTTCTGGTTACCCTTTTCTTTAGTCATTGTTTATTGACTTTGTATTACCTAGTGCTGCTTTTATGGTTTTATCTTGTTGCTATTAGGTGTTTTATCTGTCCCTATGGTACTGGTGTTTGTCTGTTTGCATATCTGTATTGTATTCAGTGACATCACTTGGAGGTGCGGACTGAATTGGGTGACAGCCTCGGGGGGTGGTGACACCACTACTGGCCAAAATTGTGTAAATCTTGGTATTTTCAAATAATACCATCATGTTATACGTATATCAGCAGGCACCAAACCCTGGCTTGTGGGCTGGATCCAGCATCTGGACGAATCCTTCCCCATTGTGTGTGGTGCTTACCATTTCACACAGCTGCTCCTTCTCTTGCAAGCCGATCTCATCAGAAAATTGCTCCAGACAGCCACTTCCACAGCCCATCACCCCACCAGGCTCTACACCCCACTTTCTTAGTGGAATCAGCTGTCCAGAGCTACTTTCTGACAAGATCAGCTTGCAAGATAAGAAGCACCGCACAGAACAGGAAGCTCCACGTGCAACCAGGAAGGCTTGTTGGAAATTCAGCTACCCCATGGTCTGAATGCCACTGTTATATATCATTCAATTGGTAACTTAAAGCAGAATACAATGAAAAGAACCAAGCTAAAATATCTGTATTCTACCTAAAGTTAAAGCCAAATAACCAGAAAAGGAAAACAAACTGTCATTATGTAAGAAAAAGTGAACAGGGAACCAGTAAGGTGTAAGTATGAGTCAGCTCCATTTCCATGGATCAGAGCTAATACTAGTACAGGATGAGACTAATTATTCATGTGGGTTCCGTTCCAAGCACTCACGTGGATGGCTAAAAACGCACTATAGCAAATCAGTTTAAAAACCAAAGTTTCTTTGCTCAGTGATTTAAAATTAGCCTTGCGGACCTTTGTGATGTAAGATCAAAGTCATTAACAAGACAATCCATCAATCAGTCCTCCTCCAAGAGCTTACAAAGAGCTGAGAGCTTACACTCAGCCCCTCCCTTCACCAATGCAAAGAGATCACCTTTCTTTCAGGGGGAAGGGAGGGGTCCACTGGGGAGAGAAGGATTGATGGATTGTCAGCTAGCTGCCCCTCTCTCTCTCATTAAGGAGGCTACTGTTAAAGGACTGTTCAGTTTTTTAAACTGATTTTAAAGGGATACATTTTCCCCTTCTCCAGGGATCAGCACGTTCCTTCTCATTTGCAGGGGCCATTCGTGTTGAGTCAAATCCGTGTATAAAAAAATCAGTGTATAAATAGGCTGGACCTGTACTCCAATTCAGTTATGTGCCATCAAGTTTACCACTGGTTTTTTGGTTACTGATTTCTTGGATGATCTGTACAGTTATATATTAAAATAAAGTTAATGGGGGTTACACCAACCCTAGTGATGGCACTGCATTTAGGCTGTGTGTATGATACCATCATTTATTCTGCATGGTCTGGTATGGAGGAGGTCCATCATGGGGGTGACACAACAAGCACTGTGACACAAACACTGGAGATGCCTCTGACTGTATTTTCTATATTTGATTTTTGTTATTTTAAATTATGTTTTTATTACATTGTACACTGCTTTGAGCTTAGAATAAAATTGGATGAAAATATTTTAAATAAATGAATAAACAAACTATTCACGGGTGCATTCCAATGGAGATGCCCGCTGCATCTATTTACTGAAATTAATGGACTTTCTCAGGAGGACAAAGTTCCTCATTCATTATGCTTATTGATTTAGGGATCAATGCCCATGGTTTATGTAATACATTTATGAATACATTTTAAAACCATGAGACTCTGTAGCACTTCTAATAAACTGGGGAAAAAATAGAAACCACACACACCTTCTGAAGCAGTATTGTCCTCTTATACAAATATGTTCAAAAGCACCTCCCAGAATGAAAACGGAACAACAAATTCAGAAGTTACCATCTGATATGTAACATTTTAATATGGGACATGGTATGATTTGCACTTTGGATGCTTTCAAACAAGCAATTTCCCTCTGTGCCCCAGGATGCATAAAATTCAGTTCACTCTCAGAAACTGAATTTTTGAACTGCTCTTTAGATTGGAAGTATCTTTGAAGTTTAAGGTTGCAATCCTATATGCACTTACCTCAAAGTAAGCCCTACTGAACACAGAGAGGCTTTACTTCTCAGTAAACATGTATAGAATTTGTACAACAAGATTCTGAAATATTAACAGTTTTAAAACTGACTTCTTTATTTGGCCTGTTTGAAGCATTTTTAATTCCAACACAGTGATCTATTCAGTTGAGGATCTCATGATCCTCATGTTGGTGCAGCAAAAGCACACTTTTATTGCACGTTAAATCCAAGCCTATGCATGTTTATGCAGACATAAATTCCTCTTAGCTTACTCTCAGATGAACATGCAAAGTATCCACCCTTAGTCATTAGAATGGCCAAGCAAACCTGCCCACATGGGGCTGAATCATGTTGCTTTTGTAATATTAATTTGCTTAGCTCTGTGTACCTAGTAGGCAACACAATACAAGCAAATCAAATGATATTTCAGTCATGTCTTCCAAGCTCTCCTCAAATGTCATGGCATTTTCAAAAAGGAATATAGCATTTTCTGAACATTAACAAGTATATTACGTGTGCCTATCCTTTTAAGTTTATATAAATTTAAACGTTTCAACTAAAAGTGTTAAGATTAACTTGCCGTTTTAGGCCTGCAGGCACTGCAATGGCATTTGCCACTAGCCACAGGGCTAGACAGAACAAGTTCTCCAGCGTCTCTAGCAGTCATTATTCCAGATGATGCCGTCATTGGATAGTGAATTTAGGACAGCTAATGGTTTTTGTAAAATACATTTTTCCCACTGAGCAGCTACTTTTCTGAGCATAGTAATCCATATTTGTTTGTGTTTTTAAAAACATAATATATTCATAAGCAAAAGGCCAACTCCTTTTCTGCAGTCACTAAGCCCTTCCAGATACTAGCACAAGCAAGCCCCATTGGGATAGCAGAATAAAGCTTATTTTAGACAGTACCACTTAAGACTTTGGAGGGATTAGATTGGCATGTTTTAATGCACAAACCTATGGGGAGGAAAATCTCTGTATATAGAAAATAGCACAGGATGAAGTGCTTAGTCAAACATTCTCTCTGAAGGGCTATTTTTTATATACAGGTCAGAGAACTTTTCATTGGTATCATTCAAATAAGCAGCTCTAGACATGAAGTGGTAGAAAATCATTTTAACCTGATTCTGCTGATTCTATAAATCACTGATTCCCAAGCCATGGTCCATGGACCACAAGTGGTCCACGGGACCCTGAGAAGTGATCTGTGAGGTCTCTGGAAAAAAAAGACTCTGATCACTTCCAGTGTCTCATTGAGCAAACACCTCCCCACAGATTACCAGAGAGGATAAAGAATGGACTGCCCACAGCCAGTGCTGAAGAGTTGACTGCAGCTGTGGGCAGACCATTCTCCACTCTTTTTGGTAGTTCGTGGAGGAGTACTTGCTTGGGAGATGCTTCTCCAAGGAAGACCGCTTGCAGCTGCAGCCAGCAACAAAAGCAGCAATCCACAAATCTTCTCTATAAATAATAAATCTCTGATAAATCTTCTCTAATTATTAAAAATTTAATTGTATTTTTTGTGTGCAGGGGAATGGGGTGGGGATTTCATTTGATCCACAACGATTCCAATTTTTGCTTCAGTGGTTCACAGGCTCCTAAAGATTGGGAACTACTGTATAAATTGATCTAGAGCAGTGGTTCCCAAATTTTTTCAACATGTGGCTCCCTTGATGTACTGGACCATTGGCTGCAGCTCCCTGTTAGAGCTACAACCCTATACTTTGTATAGGGTGGTGGGTTTCTGCGAGAATTCTGCAGCTCACCTGGCTGGTTTCCATGGCTCCTTGGGGTGCCACAGCTCACAGCTTGGGAACCACTGACCTAGAGTGTGGTTCAATGTCCAGGGCACAAGGCTTGGCTACAGGGCATGCAAGTGCAAATTATGTTGCTATAATGCATACAGAGTTATGTTTTGCCATCATTTTTTAATGAATATATGCTCTGTGCTTCCACAGCCATGCAAACATTCAGACATTCAGACGTCCAGACATTCAGGTAAAGCTTTTAATCCTCCAGCATGGGGATGCAGTTAGTTACGAGGAAATGTTCAACTGCCTGTGCCTTTCAGGGGCTCCTATTAAAGCCACTAAGCATCTGTCCATAAAAGAGATGGCAACTTCAAGAATTTGGGATGCAATCTGAATCTGTCTTTGCCATATCTAGCAGGTATGACTAAATTACAATCTGAACTTCAGTAAAACATACACAACTTGATCATAACACATGGCTAACCACCCACATTTAAGTAGTCTGCACAGAAAATAATTTGTGCACAACAGGAATAGCAGCAGGAATGTACATAGAAATGGATAAAGATTGGAGCAGGCGGGGGGGATGTACATGCTAAGGAATGTCCCATTCCAAGTGTTCCTGACTCCCTCTACCATGGAATCATTCCACTGATCATTCATGAAGCATAACTGGAGAATATATCATGTTATTTTCTTCAAAGCTTCCATTTAAGGGTGCTAAAGGGTATTTAATTTGCACTCAGTGATCCTGAGTGTGCATTCTAGGAGAAGACTTAAACATTTTAACTCAAGACTACTTCTTTTTACTGTAGGTTAATGAGCGTGGCTGGAAGAGTGTATTGGAATTGCGGAAGATCTGGCAAGGAGGTAGATGTGGTGTCAGCAGTGGCCCCTTTAAGGGTAAGGCCTGGGCATCCAGCAGAGTGTGCTGCACAGCTGCAGCCACTTGAAGGCAATAGGGCCCTCAGGCATAAAAGCATCTGATGAAGGGAGAGTTTGGTGTGGGTAGCAGAAGGAGAAAAGCTGGAGACTGGATTAATGGACTGCTGGAACTACTAAGGGACTGATGTGTGAATGGACTTTAGAAGCTGCTGGAGCAGAAACTACTGGAGACACTAAGACTGGTGATTGGCTCCTGTGCCCAAGACCTGCTGAGGACCAAGGGGCTGCGGTAGTGGTGGGAGGCTACTGGCAGGAAGGAGGACCTCAGCAGGTGGAACAGGCGAGCTACCCTGGTGGTGGGGTCCAGCAGTACTGCAGGGCAGAACCAGGGTCATTTTTGAGGAAAGAAGGGGAACTAATTAGCTAAAAGTGGGCATAATTCTCCAGGCAGAGCTTGGACTGGGAATTTGGCAGAACAAAGAGTCATTGTCCTTGTCCCTGAATCTGTATTCATAATCTCAGTGTGGGAAAGAAGTTTCATAACAACCATAAGGGAATAACAGGCTGGTAAGACCTTGTCCCTTGACCTCTCTGTTACAACTCTGATTGTGAGTACTTATAGGGTTGCAAACTCCTTTCTGTCAGGGCTGTGCCTTCAATGTTAGCATAACCAGCAGAAATTCAATACCTGAATCCATTCCTGTTTTGGTGATAGTTTTATCTGCTGATTTTGTCCCTATTACGGAAAGATGCAGTAACACCCCTTCCCTCAAAAAACAAAACAAAAACCCACCTTCTACCATGGGTATTGAGCTGCAAATCAGAATTACCATCCTTTGCTGGCAGAATTCCTGTCCCTTAAACACCTATATACATTCAACAGATGCAACGTCTTCAACGTATAGAAATGCAATAATGGGGAGAAAAGTACCAATTGAATTTCTGCCTGCCTGCCTGCTTGCCTGTTAAAGGCAGAGAAACACAACCAAAAAAAGTAATCTTTATGCCGAGTATGTTACACAGAGTTCAAACTGAGTTCAAATGTGGTAAAAACAATATGATTACATACCCATATTCTCACCTTCCACACTGACAGCACACTTTTTAGACAGAAAGAAAGGAGATGCTCCCCACCTACAGCAGTTTGTAATACAGCTCCCCCCACAGCCTGATGAGGTTTCAGATCACCTACCCTGACAAATTCTAGCTATTCACAGGATAAGAAAAGTGTCACCTGATTAATTTCTGTGTTTGGGGCTCCTGATATAGAGAAACAGGGTCAGGAAGAAAGGTACCAACCCCAAATGGAGAAGGACTGGGAGAAGATAAAGTGGCTTAAAGAAAACTAGGTGCCCATGCAAATTGACATTTCTTGAACCTGAATGATCTGTAACAGTGAGAAGAAGGAAGTGAATGAATGGACAAAATAGGAAAGGGATGTAAAAGGGAAACTAATTGGGCATAACAATAAAAAGGATAAGAATGGAGTGAGTTGAGATCACTTGAATATAATGAGCAATGAATGATCAAGAGAGAGAGATGTTCAAACAGGAGGAGCGCCTGATCACCTGCAAGAAAGGTTTTCCATGTTCAACTGCATGTGTGTGGGTTTCTTTAGACTTTATGCCACATGCATGGAGGGTTACACACAGTTCCTTGCTCCCTTTCCTTCACACGTTTGAATAATTTCTGAAAAGAGCTACTGATTTAAACTAATGTAAGTTGTAGAGTATGTACACAGAGCACATGGGTGCAATATATAAGGTTTGATGCAATGCAGAAGGACTGACAATAATGTTCCTTGGAATGGGGCACTGAACATTATTCTATTTTAATTGCCCCTACTGCCCTATTCCTTTATTTCAGGGCCCAGCTCCAGATACCTTAAAATGCTATTTATGTCAGCAGGTTAACTACACTCAGAAGTTAACCTCTTATAAAGGGGGAGCAGAGGGAAGGGGTGGCTCAGTCGACACCCAGGCGCTGATGGAGAGGCAGCAAGCTGCCTCTCCGCAGTGCTCCTGGGCGCTCCTCCTGGCGGGGCGGGGCTCTGAGGCACCCCTGGAGAGTCGGTGCCTAGAGCATTTCCCCCGCTTGCCCCCCCAGGTACGTCAGTGGGTTGGGCTCTGCTTCTCTTCTGTTTGTGGTCAAGCCTTTCACTGCAATATGGGTACAGAAGACAGAATATTAGAAGGTGCTGGATCCCTGACCTCTTTTGCCCTGGTCCTCTTGGGAAAAGGTTGGAAGGAGGGAGTTGGAATACTGAGCCTCTGAACCAACAGGTGTTTTGAATGAAGGAGGGGGAGAGGAAGACTTAGCGTTGCAGATTCCTTCACATTGCTACAGTTGCTAAGCCCTTCTTCTGTGTATTGTATATTTTGTATTGGGGGATACACAGCGGTTGAAATAATCAGTGTTGAAATGTTTTCCTTCTCTGAAATAAAGTACATCAATATGTCATATGAGTTAGGCATCTTCACCTCAAAGAAATTCCCTGTCTTTGGCTGGGCTTCCTCCAGCACAGCCAAGAAGATGTGAAGAAGCCAAGCTTACGTAAAGTCCAATTCCCTCCTTTTCTCCTAATGACCCACTTCAGAATGCCAGTTACAAACTAGTCCAAGAATATCTGGCCAATGCACATGACCTGGAACAGTATCCTGTATTGCCTGTGTGGGTGGGACATAGATGGTATTCCTCAAGAACATGCCTGTGAAACTTACAAGATTTTCCAGCACAGAATTCTGAAAAATTGTATTCTAAAAATAAAGTAGATGCAGACCATTAAAATCCCTGCACTTTCACTTTCAGAAACCACTCACTTGACTGCTGAATTGATGTGCCTTGGTTACATAATCTCTTCTAGACTACGATCACTTAAATATTGTTCAATTGTTTGGCATTCACTGCTTTGGCTGTCTCTTCCTATATGATGCTTATTATAAAAAATGTGAGCAATTACCGAGACTATCTCATCCTCCGCCGGTACAGTCGCTGCGGAGAGTGCGGCTGCTAGTGCGGCTGCCCTGGCTGCCTTCCTCATTGCTCTCTGAGTCTGAAGATTGGTAAAGTAGTTGACAGCTGCAAACTCAATAAGTGCAGAGAAGACAAAGGCAAAGCACACAGCGATGAACCAGTCCATGGCAGTAGCATAAGACACCTTGGGCAAAGAGTGGCGGGCACTGATGCTCAACGTGGTCATAGTTAGGACAGTTGTAATCCCTGCAAAAGAATGAAAAGGGAGACATTAGGGATCCATATATATCCTTTGTACACTTCATGAGTGTCCATTCTATTCCTCCATTTATACAATTGCCACGTACCAGTTATCTGCTTTACAGTTTGATTCAAACCATGTTTATTGGGAAGTAAAACCTGTTAGTTTTAGTGTGGCTTTCCACGCAAACATGCTTAGGGCACCAGTAAGATCCTAAGCAAGTTCACTGAGAAGTTCAATGACACTTACTTACTCAGAATTAGAGCTTTACAACCAGAACGTTTACAACTAAGAATGTTTCCTCACAGCAATTTCCACTCTTCAATAAGATTCTGTCTCTGACAATAGTCCTGGCTCTTCCATAAGGCCAACTGAAGATGTCACCTCAGGAAGCAGATTCATTGGGGGGGGGGAAGCATGTTTGCCTACTTACCTCCACTGGTCCTACTTCTCCTTCCAAGACAGGGAAAGAGAGAAGGAGGAAATATGGAAGAGAGGCAAGTGCTGAGGTGGAACTTTGGGGAGTTGGACGAGGCAGGAACATCATGAGATAAGGGGGGCAGCATTTGGCATGCCACCTCAGATATCAGGAGGTCTTTGGCCATCCCTGGGTACTTGCCTCAAAGGTTCAGATGAATATGTGGAAAGCAGGCCCAATAGGCATCATCCCACTCTCATTCATATCTATACAGATGAATACCTCCTATACACAAAATTAGTCATTTATGTTGGAGTTGGTGCAACCCCGTCTGCTGTCCAGAGGGGGCAGGATGCTGTCCAGAAGGGGTCAAGCTATGGCCCAGTGACTCTGACCTTTCTACCTGTTCTCTCTCTGATCCTTGTGGGGTGTGGCCCTAACCCTTTATCCTTCCCTTCTCCTCTGAGCACTTCCTCTTGTCCTCTGACCACCGACCTGTTAAGATGGCGCACACCAGGGCTCTGATGCCCAGGCCATCTTGAGCACAAGGCATGCAGGGCGAGGCAGCTCTAGGGCCTTGCTATCTCTAAGTGTTAGCTGAACCTCTGATCCGAATCAGACGCTGTAAATATACACTCAATGGAACTGTAAGTAAATTACTTTTTTTGCAACTTTAACAAGCCATTGCCTCTTTGTCTTTTTTATTGATTAGCAGTCAGCCAGGTGAGGAAGGTTCCTTGGGGTGATACCCAAAAGGGGGGGTCTGCTGCTTAAGCTACTCTGCTTCCCCCCAAAGAAGAAACTATTTTTAATTTCCTCCAACAATTTATGTGTTTCATTAATGAATAAAAAAATTCTCAACACATGAATTTATCCATCCATCCATCTCTCTTTAATTCAGAACCTGTTAGTTTCAAACACACTACATCAGCAATAGAATGGATCTAGTGAATGAACGAGGACCATGAGGGGGAGGAAAAAAAAAGAATAATACCAGCTACGGTTCGTGCTGGAACAGACTCTTTGTTGATCCAAAACACAACTTGAGACAAGATGACAGTCATAACGCATGGAATATATGTCTGAATGAGATAGTAACCTATTTTCCTTTGTAGATGGAAATAGATCACTTGGAGTGAATATTCACCTAAGACAAAACAAGCAATGAAAAGTGATGAAAAAATGGAATGACAACATATGGTGTGGGGAATAGATCATAACACATCATACCAAAAACCGTTCTAGCTGGAACTGATTCTTTATTAATCCAGAAAGACACCTGAGAAAGGATGACTGTCATGATGCAGGGAGTATATATCTGTATCATGAAGTAGCCCATCTTCCTTTGTAAGTGGAAATAAACAGTCATTATTACGTATTCACCTGTTAAAAAACAAGTATAGCATAATTATCTTTGTCCATGTTATTAAATAATCTTGGAATGTTTTATACACACAAGCAAATAGGGTTGGGTGTACTCCATATTAAGTAAATTAAAACTGTATGTCAAGAAAAGCTGTATTCCAGATCCTGAATGAATTTCATATATCTTGCCATCTTTTACACAATTTTGCATTTCTTCTTACTTTGCAGAATTCATTCTAGTGTTCCTAATCACTGGGAAGGGGCAATGAGCTATATGTAGGACACTGCCCATAACCACAAGAACTGTGTTCTCTAGCAGACACTGTTCACAAACTCTGAAACATATAACTTCAGTGCCACATGGTCTCTCAGTCTTGGAGAGGAAGTGAGCAGAACTTTTACAACAATTTTATACTGCAATCTTATGCATGTTTACTCAAAGTTCCATTGAATTCAGGGGGCCTCAGTCCCAGGTAAATTTGTACAGAGTTACACCTTAGACTAGTTAAGTAAATAAATAAGGTCAGAGACACTTTAAATACAATTGTTTCAACTGGCATTTTTTAATGTCAGTACTTCACATGCATCTGCTGTCTTACCTGTATTGGATTTAATTGTTTCACTAGAGACTGTTTGCCCTATAAGGTCATACTGTAGAAGACTGGAAGATTCTTGTGGAACTTCCACTGAATATAGGGGTCCTTTTTTCCATGTGTAAATAATCTCACTTTTAGGATAGGCATCTGAATCAGGGAAAGAGAGCAAATATGTATTTGTTGTATGTTAATTACCCTTAGATCTGAGTGTCAAAATAAGCAGCTTAGTCTGCACTTTGATCAATGCTGCTAAAGGTTTTTGATGAGGCCAATATAATGCATTTACTCAGAATCCACTACTTTTTCTGTTTTCTTCATGATCGCCAGCACACCTGAGGCTGAAAGGAAGGCATGTCATGAATCTTTGTAAAACCAGAACCATCAAGCCTTTGCACTGTTGTACAGTTATGTTTTAACCTCATCTTTAGGCATTCTCCCTCCTTCCATGCCAACAGGTATGTCCCCTCTGAGTAGGCAGAAAGGGATGGGCCATTTCTAGTACACTAGGCTAGAAGCTTCACTTTGCCCATCAAACAACTGCTTAGAGAGATGTGACACCTAAAATTCAATCCAGGCAGGCTCCTTTATTTTCCCTTCAGTTTGGGCACGGAACCCTGAAGCAAGA